>NC_048902.1:9800408-9937413 GCF_011077185.1 Oxyura jamaicensis
CAGAAATATCCAGCACTTGCTACTTCAGTGAAGAAGTTTCTTATATCCACCATTTTGGCTTGTTTTAACTCTAGAAAGACTGCAGGAAATTAACCTCCACTGTATGATCGTACAAAACGCCGAAGACTATCAGACTTCCACTCTTCAGTCCAGCAGCTGTCTTCTAGAGCTGGGACACCTGTTCACCCTTGAAATGTGTGAAGCCACGTACCTTCCATTACCTTCCATTAATACTTTGGTTTCCTCTACGTGTCTCGGTAATATTGTCAGGTGATCTACTTCATTTTACGTGCTCTTGATGTGAGGAATGCACCTTACCTACCTCTGAATATCACTGCCTTTAGTTCAAACATAATACAAATATTTTAAGAATAATTAAACTGAAGTAAAATACTGAAATTCCTCTACAAAAAATGTTCCTGATATTTTTTTAAAAAATCACCTGGTTAATCTAAAACACCTCCCACATACTCACGTATTTGTCTCCCTGTGTAATGAAAAAGACCCATCTTTTATTTAAGTGATCTGCGCACAGTGCATGAAGAACCTGCAGGCATCAAGATGAAGAGCCTGGGAGAGCAGCCAAGATTTCCCAGATTAACAGAAACTCAGTTTTCTCCTTGTGCAAAACTCAAAACTAGAAATATCCCTTCTGACAGCGTTATAGGTAGATCGGTCAAACACAACAAAAGACTAGTAGCATCAGAAAAATAAACCGCGAACCAAATAAAAGCACAAAGGGCTTGTAAATCGTACAAGTAAGGTAAGCAATGAACAGGCAAGAAAATTCACCCATTGAAAGCTGCAATTAAATACCAGCTTGGCAGCAATTTGGTACTGCTGATAGCCGTGGAATGTATTTAGAAGACTAGGTTATTTCTTTTCCTTTCTCCCCCATTCTTCCTCAAAATGCCTTGAGTGCCATTACAAACCGATTTGTACACAGCCGTGTGAGCAGAATGCTCAGCAGTGCAGAGCTGTGTTAATGAGTAATTACACTAAAATTAGTTTTAATGCCAGTAAGGGAGCAGCTTTATTACTTCAAGCTTTTAAGCATGGTGTAACAAGTAACATGCAAAATGAGTCTTTTCTTTCCAATATATATTTCACCACTTTTCAAAAACCTACTCTGCTCTGGGATATGCCTACACAGTTTCACATTAATCTCATTAAAAAAAAAAAAAAAGTAAAATATGCATATTCAGCAAGTGACATACTAAAAACATGGGAAAAGAATGTTGCATGCCAGACGTATATATAAAATTGATTTATCTTTTCAACCACTGCTGATAAATCAGTTTTTCTGACGTGTGTTTTTCTAAGGGACCAAGACAAGATCTTTGCTCGATTTGGCATCACACAAAAGCTGTAGAGTCAAGATATAGCACATTGTCTTCAACAGCATTTCAAAGAAATCATTCAGCAAAAGAGCTGACACAAAATGAACCGCTCTCCCTAAACACTGGCTCCAGTGCAGCTGGGGAATGAGAGGGGGAGACCGAGGTTAAATAACTCAGTGTTGCTAAGAGGATGCATTAAAACTGCCCCAATACAGTTTCAATTCTGGATCAATAGAGAAGGGAAATGGGTTGATTTATGTGTATGCATATAACCAAGTTAAAAGGTAACTAAAAAAAGTTAAATACACAGCAAGATATTTCAAACAGTCCTTTTTCCCCTTTGCGCAATGCATTTTCTAATGCTTATGCAGTAACCTGGGCAACACAACAATGTCTGAATTCCTGAACAAACACAAATAGCGTCCAACTACTGAAACAACAATCATCACAGCACATCCAGAAATCCACCAACGGGATGAGGTAGGCAGAGAAATTAGACTTTTTAGGATTTTTAGGCCTAGGAGGAACTAGGGCTTTCCTAACTGGCAGTATTCGTGGGCCAGAAGGGATGCCATCACGTAGCTCTGTACTTCTGTGCTGCCCTGGCCTGGGGCACCCCAGGCACCACACAAATACTTCAGCTGTAGTGCAAGTCCCAGGGTCCAGCCTAAGAGAAGACTCCTCGCCACTCTCTTGGCAGATCTTCTTGCAAACCAGGAGGTTCCCGGCTAGTTTTGGCGTGACAAATGCAGAATGAGCACGCTGGGGACACACTTGTACTGCTAATTGCTCAAGCCCCTCCTGTCAAGCTACTGTGGCATGAATTCCTCTCCGAAGGCTTCTTCTGACCAGACATCACCTACTGCAGGTTTATTGCAGTGTTTTGTGGAGTGCACAAATACCCAACAAGGATTAAAGATGGAAACGAATGACTAACCACCAGCGACTTCTCTAGCCTGAATCCTCACCCTCAGAGGCCAAATCACAAGGTTTTAATTTTTCCAACATGATGCTGGTAAAGCCTCAGAGGTGTCTGCCAGCCTGACACACCGCTGTGGTACCGGCTTTTCATCGTGTAGGAGAACTGGCCCACGCTGCGATTAGCGTAATTCACTGCGGCCAGATAACAAACAATTCAAACACGGCTGTGATGCTATTAGGTCGTAATTGTTTCAGTATATTGATGGGATCTTTTAAAAACAACTCTGTCAAACATACCACACCTGAAAACCAGTAATTGAAATGCTTTATCTGTTAGCTAATCAGCAGAAATATTTTCCATGTTGTCCAGCCCCTCCGGTTTAGATTTCCCTTTTCCTCCTCTTTTCCTCCAGTGGCATATTCACGGCTTCCTCCTGCTGTGGGCAATAACATCCCAATTACAGCACCGGACACACTACACAAAGAAAAAGTGTGATAGGAATGTTATCTGCATTCAGCTTTGCCGCTGCATGACCTGGGACAAGTCCAACACCCCGTGCCCAAGGCATCTGGTGCTAACAACACGTCACTCCCACAGCCTACCTCATAAAGGTAGTATTGACATTTGTGAAACTAAGATGCAGAAACACTTTAAAACCTACCATGTGGCCATACTTAGACTCTTGGCCATATTCAAGTGCTCACAAAGTCGCAGCACCGGGTATTTCTGAAGCGTAGTTGAGGTATGTCTATGTCAGAAGGCAGCTGGAGAGGAACTGGAGGGGGAGCAGCACCCATGGGCTCAGCCACTGGTCTAGTGCCCAACACTAGCTGCAGAGCGCTTCCAGTCCAGTCTCTTCCCAAAACAGCGAGATTGTGCCAGGTCCAAGTCTACACTGAGGCACAACTGGAGGTGCAAGCAGCAGGGATGTAAGGGCTGAGATCCTAAGGGCTCTCCTGGAGCAAATGGAAACATCCCCAAGGCTGCACCCCCAGGGCACGGACAGTGAGGTGAACGGAGAACACTACAGAGCCGGCAAACAGAAACTGCTACGGGGACAACTGTGCCGTTTGGGGCACCAGAGAGTGGTTAATGTAACAGCAGTGCAGAAGAAAAGAAAGGCCTCTTTATAAGGACTTCAGAGTGGATTTTATAACTTTTAAGTATAAATAAATCTTTGGCTGAGGCAACAGAGACTTACTACTGCAACTAAAAATAGCAAATTAATGTTTTGCCAAAAAATCTGCTAGAACAACATGACCTAAGACACTCAGATCCCTGAATACCTTGGAAATTCTGTAAGAAAAAAATGCCTGAGAAGCACCAACACGTTCAAATTTTGATTTGGTGCACTCAGATCAAGCTGTTTACTAAATAACATTTTTCACAAAAATTGTTAGTTAACTGATTCCAGAAAGGTAATCGAGAATTTCGTATGCTTTTACTACTTTAACTTAGTGTGATGTTTTCCAAAATTTCAGCTTTAGTACATGGTATCATTTCTACTGCATAGCAGCAGAAGGATTTAGCTTTGATCAGCATTAAGAGGTTGTGATACTTCAAAGAGTCGTATTCAAAAAAAAAAGTGTTGTTTTTTTTTTTAAAAAAACACTTTTCCTCACAGCATTCATAGATGTAACAGGGACTCATTGCAATGTAGCAAGTACAAAATAATAAAATGAGAACGTCCAGGCGGTGAAACTATCATTTACAATTTTGCTGTCATCTTTTTTCCCTGGGTTTTTACCCATTTATCAAATTGCTGTCCCTCTTCATATGCCTAATTCATAAATTTAGGACAGAAGCGACATCATCTAGTTATTCCCGACAGTCCCCTGCACGACACTGTAACCAAAGAAAAACATATTAACTGGCACAAATAAGTTTGTATAGGACAAACGGCTGAAGTTGGTACTTTGTCTCAATAGATCAGTTATAATAACTGAATTACTTCCTTCCCTTGGAAAAACTAATTAAAAGAAATAGATCAGACTGCTATTCTTCTGAAATAGTCTTTCATGAAAATTGAAACAGGGAAGAAGCAGACATGGAATGGAGTGTGTATTAAAATAATTTCTGCTGGATATGATAACCCATGTTCAGAATCTCCAGGGCTTCATAAAGGCATCACCAGCACCCCCATTTAACTGGTGTGAGACACAGACCTGTGTCTGCTCTACGTGACCATAGAAAGATGGCAGAATTCAATCATTCACAGAAAACTCAAACTTACGCCAACAGTTGTATACAAATTGTGCTTCATGAGGTAATCTGAACAGCAGAACCTTCTGTGTGATTTTGCTATATAAGGACATTTATCAAAAAAGAAAACCCATTAGAACATTTCAGGCAACGCCTACAAGAAAGCTGAACAGTGGCCAGCTGGACCTAAAGCCCACTAACCTTGAAATTACTTCTAAAACTAAAATTGCACAAGCCATCCGGAAATGAAAAGCACAACTGACCCTATAAGGACTGCCTCATGCATGTACAACTAGGCGAAGTGGTGTATCAGGGACAACAGGCTCAAAAATGAAACAGAGTTTGTGTATTTTATATTGCAGTGGATTATACATTATTTGCTATGATTAACTGAAAATCAATTACTATCGCTCACCATTGCATATATAAGACATTTGGCAACAAAACAGATGGGAAAGTAACAGCATCTTTGATGCGGTATTTTTCCAGCAATGATTTTTTTCACAGCACCTTCACATGGCACAAGCATCTGTGTGTCTTCCTTTCATCTCTCTGCCTGGCCAAGGAAGGATCCGGGTTGCGAGCAACTCTCTAAGCTGGGCACTTCTTACCACTTCCATATTGGTCTCATTAAAGACAATGCTTTTAACTTCTGTACCATTCTAACTAGTACAGGAAACTTTCTAAAAAAGCACCCATCATTTCACCTAAAATGAAATGGAAATACTTAGTCACTTCTCTATTCTGACATCTTCTGCCTAATGCAGACAGATAATTTTTTTTTTGTAATTGCCTTAGATTAATTTACATTACCACAGGGAATGAGAACTGTTATTTACTCTTCACTCCATTCATACTGTTTGCAAAAAGCTCACCAAAAAGACATACAAGCAAATTCCTATCTAATACCAAGCGATTATGAATTTTTAAGTGTTCATTTAGTCCTATAATCTAATGTAAAACGGTCACTGAATAAATTGTGGCTATATCAACAAACTGACAAACACACTTTCCAACAACGAGCCCATTTTTCAAAGGAAGTCATAAAAGCGATTATGATAAAGGACACTCCTCCCGTTCTCATTTCATTACCAAGTGCCCTGGTGTAGAGGAAACAATCTGATTTTTTCCCGTCTCGCAGGACAGCCCTTCCTGACACAGCGCATGCAGCAGCGGGGCCGCAGCGGAAGGCAGGAACCCCACCGTTTAGATCAGAGAGCAGTGAGTCAGGGGAGGATGTGAAGAAAAAAAGCCCTACCTGCCTTTGGATCATGGGACTCACACTGTAAAAAAAAGAAGGAAAAAAGCCAAACATATCTCAAACTGTCCCCAGGGGGTTCAAAACTAACTACCTTTTAACACGTTTTGTTATCGGAAAAAAATTCAACTCATAATTACATACTGCAAAACGATGGGCTTACATATTCATTACTGAATTTTTAAGGTTAAGCTTTTGAAATGTCTAGCGTTTGCATTTTTGTTTTTAACAACTACTCCCTGAAAGTAGAGTCAAAACGCTCAACAAAACACGCATATAGGACCCAAAACAGCACAAATGAATATAAACGCATCAAAAAAATAAAAAAAAACAGTACAGGTTGTCTTTTTAATGTAACTACTCATAAACTGAACTCCTATGCAGAATAAAAATCTGTTTACAACAGTGGGGTCTGCAACAACATGCCATAATTTGACTATAGCATCTCGTAACAGGAAAGCAATTATTTTATTTCAAGAGCAAATGTGCTACATCTGAGCAAAGCTCTTTATGGAAGAGCAACTAATAAAACCACCATACATATTTTGGAAATAGGTCATTTCTACAGTATGTGGAGCCATTTGCATGTTTCAAGAGTTAGGCAAGATTGCTCCCTTGGTCTAAAGTAACTTGTTTTCTCACCTTGAGCGGACAGCTTCACCATGCCTTCATTTCCAGTCTCACCTTTTGTGTTTTTTCACAGTTTCTCAGTTTTCACTTACTGTTTGCACACCCAGCACAACAGGGCCACGGTTGCTGTCAATGCTGTAAACACTACAAATGATTAACCACAGCAGTTTCGACAAGGCAATTTTAGGACTCAATAACTGCTTTGATGAGAGAGCAGTAACAACCAATATACTGATACCAACATCAAACCATGCTACCTGACTATTAAAGGATGCTTTTTCACTGGCGCAGCAATGGTTAATTGCCCCCATCCTCTCTTTTCTCGGTAGCAGCCTAAACTGAAATAAATTAATCCATCTGAGAGCGGCGGTTGCTGATCCACCAGGTGGAATTCCTGACACCGCCCCACTTCTTGTAGGTAACTTGGATAACCCCTGATTTTAAAGCAAAGTATTTTATTTACATGACCACAGAGTTCCCCCAAGTTACCTCTGGATACACTGGCCATCTTCCCATTCAGGATATAATTGGGTACTTCTCTCCTGTTGATGTGCGTCAATCCAGAGGCGGCTAGCAGTACACACAGGATTTACCTGAATATTAGCTTATATGGCATTCTCTGAGGCTTGGAAGTGAAATATAATTTCCTTCAGTTGTGGATCTGTTGACACTTCAAGCAGTGCTGCAGCAACACCTCTGCAAGCTGAAATTTCAGCAGATGAGACTGAACAAGCTGCTCGTATGTCAAAATTTACTGTTAATCTCTTCATCAAACATCTATGTATTTAAATATCTATTTCTTGTATGTATATAGTGTACTCGCTTTCATTTAGGTAAATCTTTGATTTTTTAAAAAGGTGATTTCATGATTTTTTAAAGGGAGAGAAGACACCAAAAAAAAACCCACACCTTTCCTCTTTTAAGCCATAACTATATTTATAGCAAAACTACTGTATGTGGTATTCGATTTTTATGTTCATTTAGATGGGGTTTCTCTGTTAAAGACCGTATGTATCTGCTGCTTGCTTACACTTTGCAGGCCACATCTGCCACACTGTTTTTACAGCAACTGGGTGAGTTACCAGAATGTTTGGGAATTTGGGATACTGACACCTATTGCTGAGACACGGTGGCACCTATTAGCTCTGTGACTTACAGCTGAGAAAAGCAAACCCAACTATGATTTTTTTCTTTCTCATTATTTTCCTTTAGCACCTTCAGTGCCAACATGTCAACAGGAAACCATGCAGAATCCATTTGTCCTTTAAAGACTGTGCCTCCACAATGATCAGGTTCCTTTTTTTTGTGGGGGAGAGAAGGTGAAGGAGAGGGAAAACAATCATCGTAAGAAAACACTACACAGAATACTTCTAACACAGCGAGAACACTGACAATCAGCAGAGTTTCAGTACTGAAATTAGGCAAATTTGAATGTATATTATTAAAAAGGAAAGTCAGATTGAGTTGTTAGGTACATGCTTAATTTCCTTGTGGTATATAACCTATAAGCATGTTTAGGCTATCTTGTCAAATTTCTGGGAAAATATGTGACATCAGAAGTACAAGTCTTCTAGATTCAGTTATTCGACCGTACGAGTCCCATTACATATGCAACCAAACTGTAAAGCAATCCTTTCTGCTTTTTCTCCAAATGGCGTTCATCTGTCTCTGATATTACTGTATAATTTAGCAACTCGGAAATATAAGCAACCAATTAAGACCACATCCATGCGTTTGTTCGCCCCCTCTGGTGCGAAACTGACAAAATCTGATATTTTCCTTTACAACAGGAGACTGGGATCAATTACAAATTAAGGCTACTTCTGTCAATCTTCACAACCCTTTTTGTGAATTATAAAGGCAGAGGAAATGCTAATGCTAATCCTTCCTATTATCCTCTTCACCTTAACAGGGAACCAACAAAACCTCCTAAAAGCAAAAATCCCTCACAACACAATAACTGCTTCCTCCTTCTGCAGTTGATGTTTTTCACCCCAGGGTTTCTGTTTTCACCTTAAAACTCCGACCACGCAGCAGCAGAGAAACAACCAGCCACTGCTCCACTCCTGGAGCTGCTCACACCAAGCACACTCCCGGTGCTCCAGCCTCAGAGCCCACTTCCCCTCCCTCCCACTCGTGCTGCTGTACAATGCATACACGACAGGGAAAGGGCAGAAAGCATGCATTAATACCCGTGGGATGTTTCACGAAATACAGCAAAGCTCTTTCCTTGCCTCCACCGAGTATTCCTCATGTATTACAATACTCCTCTTTACAATATGACCTATAATTTCTTCAAACACAGGTACCTTTGAAAACCAAAATCAAGCAGCTGACGCACAGCCCAGGTGTTTCAGAGTATAACTGTGAGTAGCAACCGGCAGAACCCATAGTTGTGCTGAGCAGTCTTAAATTTACAAGTCACGGTGCACAACATCTGATATGCACATCTTCACAAGGCTTCAAATTTCTTTGCCAAGTCAACTGTAAATACAGTCATAAAACAAGAAATGAAAACTAATAAGCACAATCAAGGCATCCTATAAATTCCATTATGCCTTCGCGCATTCACCGCGCACTGACAAACATTAATCTATTACTAATTTAATCTAAATTAGAGCAATTTATTTAAAGCACATGCCAACTTTAAACATGAATAGTTCACTGAATGCAGAATATGAGAGCTGTTCAGGTCCCTATTTCAGTAACTTAAAATGCGAGAAGTTTGAGATCTACAGCAGTGTAGGTTAATCAGTCGGACTTCTCGATACCCCCTTTTCCTCAGTGAGCTCCCTGAAGAGGGAATTAATAATGGCCAGTTCTGAAACAGGGGTGGAATCAAGAAAGGAACCTGACTGAATTACAACAGCTTTCTGGCAGTGCTGAACACACGTGCAGCCATGAGAAACAATAACGCTGATTTCACGGAGGAAGACTAGCTGAGCAACACAAATTAAAATCAAAATTAAAATGAAAAAAAGTCTTCCAGAGTTAAAGAGGAGAACATACTGCTATGTTTACAGAAAATTAGCAATGAAGTGTACACAACTAGTAGCAAAATATTCCCAGAGTTTGGCTTTGGTTTTATAAAACACTGTCTGAAGTCAGTTTGAGCTTTCAGATGCTGTTTATGTTCCTGAAACACAACTTTCAAAATGAGACTTACAAGCTGTTCATCTATCATTCAGATTAAGCCATTTTGATATTTTCCAACAGGGACTGAGACAGCAAGTTTGGAAAAGCTTCCACCAACTTTTAACACAAGCACTGTCATGGTTTTTAAAGATTTCCTTACCCAATCAGCATTGAGGCCGCATTTGGTGCATTCTTGGAGTTTTTCACAGAACTGCAGTATCTACAGTACCCTAGATTTGTTCTTTTTTTCATTTAAAAAATTAGTATTTATGTATGCACATAACTTTATAAACTTAAATATGTGTGCACACAGAACAACGGCGTTTACAGGCATGTGCCTGTGGTGTATGTGGTGTATGAGGAAACAACTTGATTTTATAACACAGTAACAGCCCCTGAACAGCCCAATTATCTTAAATGGCATACACCATTCCATATAGAAGGTATTTAGCTCAAACAGCACAGTCCCGTAACGTTCTGCGTTGTTTCCTAAATTTGAAAAACAGTTTTTGACATAAACTGTGACAAATCCTGTATGAGTATATGGAACGGGGTATTGACATGAAGCAGTCGTGAGTCTGCTGAGCAAAAAAAGCCACAGCTACATGTTTACATACGACAGACAAAAGCGGGATTTCTCCAGGGGAGAGGAAATTCCCCTGCTAGCCCTGTCTCTAAGGACACCCATCTTAGTGGGTTTTCTATCCTATTTTTTTTTTTTTGCATCATCTCCCCATAGGAGACCAGATCTCTCAAATCCCGCTGGGTTCTGGTGCTAGCAGAGGTGGGCGCATGTGGCACCAAGCAGCTGCCGGGGCTCATTACCATCATCTGCTCCCCTGAGATCCACGATCCATTTCTTTCTAGTATTTCTCCTCCTTACAGAAAATTTGAATGCTTGGCCACAAGGGTTTGAAGTCTTACTATTCCGTTGCAATCCACAAATCATTTCTTCTCTGGTGGACACTGTAAGACGTCTGAAAGCCACTTGCATAACCACAGGGACCTCTTCTGATTTTCCTCTCATTAAGACACATAAAATTGTACCAGACAGAAAGAATGCAAAGATACTTCTATATGAGCAAAAATGTAGAACAGTTTTCAGGAAGAATACCC
Organism: Oxyura jamaicensis; assembly: GCF_011077185.1. Lineage (NCBI taxonomy): Eukaryota > Metazoa > Chordata > Aves > Anseriformes > Anatidae > Oxyura > Oxyura jamaicensis. The sequence continues at coordinate 9,811,012 of NC_048902.1, forward strand.
AACAGAGCCCTTCTCTTTGATTCAGCTGGCTTTTTTCATCTTGCTGACATTTCATCGCACAGTTTTCAAGTACTTCCACAGTCTCGGACAACCCTGTAACTACATGGATTGAGAAAATATTTTCACTACCACCTTGAAAACAATACTAAATGTTCTTGATTCAAAAAAATACCTCTATAAGATGTGAAAGAGCCTTAGAGATTACACTTGCGATCTGTGAAATCATCCAAAAGAGGTCCTGGACATGCAACATGTGAGCTGCCTGCTTCAGAGTTTGAACCAGACAAAGGCCAGCAGTCAATTCAACTTGACTTCTCACATATGGAAAATCCCCAAAAGTGCAATCAAGTTTTTCAAATCAGAGCACGAGCCTGTTAATGCCAACTTTCATATTTCTTTCAGCAGAAGCCAAAATTTGTCAAAGAGAGATTGTATTTGCCTCCTACAACAGAATAACGGAACCCACAGATATGGAAAACATGGAGTATTTCATATATCTTGATTTACATAAGGCTTTTGACATTGCCTCCCAGGACATCTTCAAAAGCAAGCAAATATGTTCCAGATGAGGCTGCTACAAAAGTGGATTCATAACTGGCTGGAAAAAAAACACATTCAGAATAGTTCTCAACGCTTCGGTGTCAGAACGAAAGGTGATTTTGAACCGGGACGTAAAGGAGGGTATGCTGACTTCCATATGATTTTATATATATATGTGTGTGTATACACTCACACACACACACACACACACACACATTTTACCAACCCAGACAACGGCATAGAGAAAACCCTCTTAATATTTATACGAATGCAAAGTCAGGAGGGCTGCAAGCACACTGAAGGACACGTTTAGAATTTCAAAGCATGTTGTCAAAGTGGAGAATCAGCCTGAAAACAGCAAAGGTTCACCCCTGGAGAAGTTAAGCAAAAAATTCAAAGCTCCATAGGCAAAACTGCACAAGGGAAGAGACAGTGGAGGCTTTTTTCTTCAGCTTTTTAATAACCAAGTTAAGCAGACATTTATCAGGAAATGTCACAGGTTGAATTGTCTCTACTGGTCTGCATGACGACCTCAACTCCCTTTTCCACTGCTACTTTCTGTGATAACATACGGAGAACTCAGTTGAGAAGTCTGCCCCAAAATTTTGGGCTTTTTTTCCCCGTCATTATTCATCAGTCAAATGCACAGGGAGCAGTGGTGGCCCTTGCAATGAATTCCACATTCAGTCCTTTCAATCACTGCAATGGTCAACAGTAATAAAAGCTGATTCCCATAGTGGTGAATCTGATGCAGTTAAATTATTTTTTGCTGTCCCAAGATCAGAACATTCGCCATGAGAAGCCCTAACAAACTTATTTCTCTATGCTTTTTGCTGTGTTAACAAGTGCATGGAAATCCTGTCTTTCAGGAAAAAACACCACCACAGCGCCTCAAGGAATGCACCGACAGCTCTTTATTTCTAGCAGCAAACCACTCTGATGTACTGTTTCCTGGTTTGGGGAACATTTGTGGAAGCGGCTATGTGCTGGTTAGTCTGCTACAACGTTACCTGTTTTTTTTCTGTACCTGAAACACTCCTTGAAAAATGGGAGAATCTTAACAAATTATTTTCTGAATTGTGGTATTTATATAGCATGGTTGAATAGACAGCGGGCTCCACCCACGGAAAGGATCCTCCTTCACAGAGAAGTTACATCCAAGGTTTGCCTAATGAGAAGTCTGAAATACAGCTAGAGCTAGAAACTCTCCTTGACTGGCATCACGCTGCGACAGGCTGTGAGCACGGAACCTGGTGGTAGCTCACTCCCATAGAAATCTTGAGTCTGTATCAGCCTGAGGAAGCCTCTATCAAAAAACGCCACTGCAGTATCAAAATGCCATATTTTTGGCACAATCCCAGCTGAAACATGCTGACTCCAAAAAATGCTGACAATGGTTCTGGTGTTCTCGACCTTGGCGTAGGAGGGGAAGCCCCGGCCCCGCCACAAGTCCTATAACCTCACTCCATTGCTACCGGACTTGAGAGAGCTGACTGCCAAACTCCGGCAGAGAAGCACCAACGTAAAATTAAATTATTCATGCAGCAGTGGTCCCACACAGCATCCAATTACACAAAGAGAGCACAAATTTCAGGTCAATAAATGATGTCTTTAAAACTCTCTCAGAATTAGGATTCACGTAAGGAAATTCAGTGGAGGAATTAAAATCACACAGTGCAGCCCAAGTGGTGTTATACTTTAATCAAATTTGGGCTGCAGTGTCAAACTGTGCCTCCAATACTATACACTTAAATTTCTCATAAGGAGATCGGCAGAAAAATACATGCTACAGAACGATCGTAATTTGACTATAAACAAAGAGCTGAACGGGATCCATTCACACCTCTCAGACTGACACTTCCTGAATTAGAATACTGCCAGCTGGGAGGGATCTCAGGAGTTCATCCATGAATACGCACCGACCAGAGCCACTTCTGAGCAGGCTGCTCAGGCCACGTCAAGGAGTGCCCTGTATCTCCAGGAACAGAAACATCACAGCCTCCCTGGGCAACCTCTTCCCACTGCAACCACCTGCTCTGTGAATCTGCTTTTTCTTACCTGACTGGAAATCCCCTTTCCACAGCTTTTTCCTGTTGCCTGCCATCCTTTCAATGCTGGCTGTGTTCTCAGGGATGACCTCTGAGCTTCCTGCCAGCCCGTCGGGTCCCTCTCTCTTCCCCCACTCCTGCTGCTCCTCCCAGGCTGTTACAACCCGCACACTGCTGAGGATGCTCTCTGCCCCGGCACCCATGTCATGAAAGCACAAAGCCTGGTTAGTCTGCACACCCAGCTACGGTGCCGGGAGCACCCTGGGACAGCCAGCCTTACGCACGCCCTGCTGCCCACCCCGTCCAGGTTGGATTTTCCCAGGTTAGCCACAGGGAGATCATGGGAGACTGTGTATGGGTTATCCACTCCTCATCTCCTTCACGTACCAAGGTTTTTGTGTTTCTGCTCAGTGAGGAGTTCCTTCTTCATCCCTGCTGGTCTCCGTGTTCAAATCCCTGCACATTGGCATCAACCACTCTTGTCCTTCCAAATGGTTTGCCTCTTGCCCATCACCACAATCTCCCATGGCAAAATCTCCTGTCTTGAAGTCCAAGGCCATAATTCTATTTGTTTTGCTCTGTTCTCTTATGAGCCTCAAGTTCAAGCATCTCATGATTGCTGCTGCCCAGGCTGCTCTGACCTAACTGACCAGTCCTCTTCTGTCCCTGCACAGCAGGTCCAAGACACCACCAGCACTACTCACCCAACCAAGCACAGACAGCCTGTATCAAGAAATCATCTTCAGCACACCCCAGAATCCTCCCATACTGCCAGCCCCACCACCCGGTTGCCACACCAGCACACACCAGATGGTTAAAGACAACCACACACGTACCAGGGCCTGCAATCACAAGGCTTTCTCCAGCTGCATAAAGCAGGCTTGAACTGCCTCTTCCCCTTCATTACTTGGTCTTTAGCAGAGATGCACGAAAACATCATAATTCCATCCTCTGATCCTTATGCGTAAGCTCTTGCTGGCTCATTGCCCTCTCCAAGGAAAAGCTGTAAGCACCTCAGTTGGTCTCTGCATGCACAGCCTGATCCTCTTCCTTGCTTCCTCCCTGCCCCTCCAAAGGAGCCTGCACCCAGCCCTTGGAGCTCTCCCAAAGCACCTGTGTAAGCCCAGTGCTCTGCAGCCACACGCAGACTCCTAATCCCTCCTCGTTTCCCATGCTGGTACTATGAATTTACATGTGCTTTCTTGGACTCGTTTTCAAGAACATTTAACATTTAAAGAAATGAACAGATCCAACACAAAAACCTTGACACAGCATGCTACTGGATACCAGCTCAATTCATTCACTGCTGTGCAGCTCAAGGATGGCAAACACTAACTTCTGTAGTAAGGAGGCACAAAATTTGCTCAGTGTGCTACGCTTTCTTTGGAATTTTGAAGGTGACGCACTGCATCTCAACTCATGTTTTGAAATTGTTCTCTAAATAACGTGGCATATTTGTTTACAGTCAATGATTTTTCTTTATACAGCATTCAATAATCACTCCTTTTTTTGGTGCCTGAGTACTTGTCAAATGCCTATCACAGAGGGGTGACAGGGAACCATCTGCCTTCCTCCCCCAAAGGCTCCTCCTTTTACTCATTGCCACCTGTTCTTTTTTCAGTCCCCAAATGGCAATTCTGAGCAATGCCAGAATCACTGGAAAAGGCCAGGTTACAGGTCCTGGCTGAATTTCTCAGTCTTGTCACTAGCATTTAACCTCCACAAAGAAAACCCAAATGTATCCATTACTGAAGTTTTCACAGAAAAAAAAAAAAAAAAAAAAGTTGATGCAAAACAATGCTGTAAAAATGATGACGAGAAATAGCTTTGTTATGATTAAACGAGCATATCTGATTTGTGCATTGGAAAACTAAGGTAGATGCTGACCCACTGGGATATAATTGTAAGTTAAAAAAAAAATTAATGGCTTTTTTTTTTTTTTTTTTTGTAAAAAGGAACAAGGAGAGATTTTGAGGTCCCTAACAGAGTTATTCCCAAGGCACAGCTAGGGTTCTTCCTTCCCACTGGGACACGCTGAGTCCTCTGTGGTGGCACCTGAAGGAACTATGGGGACACCATCTATCTGCTTCAGCAGCAAGGCAGAGACAGGAGCAGCGAGACTGCCAAAGGCTGGCTGAGGGCAAGTGCAGAGGACTGCAGTAATTCAGGTCAAAATCCCCTTTTCTTTAGGTAATTCTTCTCTTCTAAACTTATTAACAGAGAATTACAGAATTTGAAAATAAAGCCGCCGCTCCGGTAAGCCTTCCAATTACCCTGGCATTTTTAGCCAGTCAATTCTTTATTTTCCACAAATCACTTCCAAATTTATTGTAAGCTTTTCAGAATTCAACATAAACGCAGCGAATACCAACCCAAGAGAAACTTGTAACACAAGTTACAATTATTTTAAACTGAGTGTAGCAGCTGAGTCTGCGTGCACTCCGGTCTGGGTGCCGAAAACAGTGAGGTGAATAACCAGACCTGCATCCTGGGAAGCCAGTGATCAAATACAGAAAGCCTCCTGCAGCTGAGCACGTTGTGTACTTTATGGCTGCTGTATTTTAAAATGATGCTACCAGGTAAGACTGAAGAAAACACAGGCGTGGTGCTTTCCTTTCAGACCGCTCCGCAACCTGTCCAGCACACTGCAGTCCAGCTACGGGTGAAGCAGCAGCGCCCCAGGCAGCAAAAACCAACATGCAGCAAGAATTCTACGCGAAGGGTGCAGAATGAAACAAGGTAATGCAAAAAATGAGACAACTAAGATCTGATCTAATATGCAAAGCGCAAATGGAGGGCACTTTTATGGGTTTAGTTCTATTTAACCTTTCTCAGAGTATCTCCCTCACAGTCTGAGTGAGTGCCTTTTCCAACTACTCACACTCATACCTTATGGCAGCCAAATATCCCTTTCCTCGTTGTCCATTATATCATAGTCAATGCTGTATGCCATGCACAGATGACCAAAACTGTCATGGTCCATTTCTTCAACACTGGCCCATAAAGATTGCATGTGGCCTGGCTGTCTGACAAACTCTAAAAGGCTTCTATATTTTCTAGTACAAATTTACTTTATTAACAACCAATTTAATATGGTAACTGAAAGGGCTACCTGGAAATAGCATGTAATTTGTCCAGGTGTTTTCTAATTCCATTTAGGAAGGAGAAAACAGAGCAGAAAAGGAGGAGACATCCTTGCCAACTGGGATAGAGAACTCTGATGAACACATAATCAACATTTTTTCACTGAAATTACTTTCCAATTGCCAAGGTAGGTATTTCTCATCATCAGGTGTGAAATTGAAGAAAAATAGCTTTCTGAATTAATGATCAAAGTATTCAAATAATTTTTTTTGTTCAAATTGGTGTTTTTTGTTTTCGTACCAAGATGGCTGTCATGAAAGAACTATCATACATCATGCCTTCACTTTCTTTCCCAGAACATTTCTTCCTTCTTCACCTTTCATGTATTGTGACAAGGTGTTAAAATAAGATCTCAAATATCTATATTTTCTTTGACTGTGTACATTATACCACTTTTCATACATCAGGACTGAATAACACACAACACATTCATGCCTAATTGCACTACTTGTTATGCCACTATTCAATAGCAAAAAAAAATAAATGTACTTTCAGTGAGGTACCATGTGATCATCTCTACTGCTAGAAAACAACAACTAATATGCATCAGTGTTACACAGGGAGTGCATTGTTAAAAACACTGCAGGCCATGTAACAGCACGATATGACTTCGTGGGTGTATTTTTACACCCGAGACTCCATCAACACTGCATCCATAATCCTTTGGCAGCATGCAAAAGAAAAAGGACAGCATTATAAGGCAAAGTCCTTTAGTGTAACAGGACAGGTTGCCAGAGTAGAACAGGAAGGAGAAACCACTGGGCAAACAATGGGGAGGGAAAGGAAGAAGAGTGAGACCACAGCAACTAAAATAATAACAGTAATAGTAATTTATAAACCACTACTGGGAACTGGGTGAAAGCACAAACTTGGGCAGGGCTTCAAAACCCAAGTACATTAATTATTCAATATTTTTCAAACACAGAAAATATGGAATAATGCTTCTGTTCCAAAGATTTTGAAACTACTCAGGTGATTCATGTATATAGCAGAAATAAAATTACTTTTAATAATTTTTCTGGCAACATGATGACAGTAGGCCAATGCTGGATCCAGCTGCCTAACACCAGTCAGAGGTGAAATCCCATGGCTGCGTAGCATTAAAGCTACTGAATCCAGTAGAGGGCACCTTTCATTCCCAAAATTGTTGTGGAAAGTACATGCATCCCTTCAGCCAGCAAAGAAACATCCCCACATCCACAGCAGAATTCAGAAGTTAAAAGTTCAAACTACTCTACAGAACAATCAGAAAAGAAATGGGAAATATCTCCCGTCATGGCACACTTTTAACAGTTTACTCTCTGTACACTGAACACCAAAACCTGGTGGTCTAGCAGCTTTACATCTGTTAAAATTTCAAGTGTGAAGTTATACCATGTCCCTGGTCATATGTAAGTGTTCCTTCTAAGTCTTTCCATCCAAAAGTTTTGTTATATACGGGGAAAAAAAAGAAGAAATTGCAATTTTGAAACAATCTCCAAAAAAGAGAGGCAACACTAAAGTCAAAAAAGTACGGAGTTAGTATTTTCTTGTCTGACTTATTCCCCCTATCCTTTCTATTGGTTTTTTTTCATTATGCTATTAGAAATTATTTTCAAGAGCTGTGTGACCTGAAAGAGCGAAACAAGCTGATGCCTTAGTAATGATATTTGTACTGACTTTTTTCTGGAAGACAGTAGTTCCTTTATCCTAACAATAATTATTCTCTTTTAGCATTCAAAATATGCGATGCAGGATATTGTATGTTTCAATGGCAAACAGGTGAGCACTGTTAGCGATACCACTGACTGGAGCACAATAAATATTTATCTTCAACTGCAACAGCTGCAACTCCAGAAATTCTTTTGTAGTAACAGTCTGCAGAAATGACAGAGCTTACTACTACCTTGTTTTTTAAAACTGATGGCAGAAAAAAGGTTCTGACACTGGAATGACTTTGGTGTAAAATACTTCGTTTGTTGTGAACTCTGTAAGAACTTATTTTTCAATTTTGGAATTGCAGTGACTATTTTCATATTGGATATCCTGTTGTTTTTCAAAATCTCAGCATACACTTAATATTTCAGATTTACGGCTATGGTTTATTATTGCACAAGATATTTTCCAAAATGCGAGGTGAATCCTGTAGAAATCCCCAATTTCTCCTTTCCCTAAGTACCTGTAAGTGTAGAGGGATAAGATGACACTGAACCCTTCATATGATTTTAAAAAATCATCCTAGTCAATCTGAGTTACAGGTAACACGTATCATATGGAAAAGGTCCCCTGAAACTGTTCCTCCCCAACTTTGGCACTATACTGTCACTTTTTATCTTACCAAGGTCAAGTATTATCAGCTGGGCTCCAGCCTGTGCATTTCCAACATCATTTTCTGCAATGCATTGATAGAATCCTTCATCTGATTTCACCAGACCCAGAACTTGCAGATTATGTTCTTTCTGAGGAGTGAAGGATAAACACAATACTTAAAAATGGGCTGCAACTGCAAAAACAATGGTTTTATTATGACACGTTACTATGATAGGAGAAACTTCTGAACAGTAATACACAAAAGTGTATTTCGAGTTCCCATCAGATTTCATCTCTTTTACATTGAAACCTCAAATTATACAGCATCAAAAAGCAGCAGAAGCTCTTACTAATGGCTATCATTTTCTAGCATCACATATCACTGGCAAGTCATAACATTCCCACAGCCATTTTTATGATATTTTAAGCACTGAATATAACCGCATAACTCACTGCTACAATCCCACAACCTCAGGTATACCCAATTATACAACCATTAAGTTCTAAGCTATGTCTCAGTAATGACTTTCACTACATCTAACGTTTCCCACTAGAAGTACCGGTGTGCCAAAACTCACGATCCACAACTCAGTTATATTTATATTTCAATTCCTGTTTGAAATTGTAATTTTCATCAATCACAGATGACTGTAGAAGACAGACGGTGTTCACAGTGAGCTTGCACTCCAACAGGTTCAACCAACAATTTGTGCTTTGCCATTGGGTGTGCCTCTCCCTCATGGAAAATCTAAGCTACCAAGAAATAGACTCATAATAAAAGTGTTTTCAAATTTCAGTAAAATGACTGAATTACAGAGCGTAACAGAATTTAACGTACCAATTAATTCTTCCAGGCCCCAAAAACATCAATAGTATAAAAATAGGAAGCTGGTCCTATGGAAAAACCTAGCTTCCGTGTGTTTGTGTTACAGGACTACGGGTCGGGTCAAGAGCTGAAAATGTGCCAAACTGACTATATACTTACAACAATTTTGAAGTAGTCACTTGGAATCACCATGTCTCCATTCTTGACCCATTTCACTGTCGGAGTAGGTTTTCCAGTCACCTCACACTCAAAGACAATGTCCATAGACTCATGAGCATAAATGTTCGCTGGCCGCTTCAGAAATTCAGGAGGAACTTAAAATAAAAAGGAAGAAAGACAAAAGATGGTGTTAGCATCCACAAAAGCAATTGGTTGTGCTTATACGCATAAAGATGGCTTCTGGGATGGCAGCACAAACAGCAGCAATGTTGGCAGACATTTTCAGATCAAAGTTTGATATAAGCTGATACAAGCTCTGTTATTTCAAAATTGCATTTAGGCCAGTTAAATAGCCAGCCAGTCTAATTTGAAATGACCTCTTGAGAATACATGAAAAAAAGAAATTGAACCAAAATCTATAAAGTGTAACACAAAAAAGTATTTTTAAAATCTAGAGATACATATACTATTTGGAAAAGAATACCTGGGTGGTTGAAGACCATGCTGCTCTCATATCTGCCGTAGGCACGGTGCTGCATGCTAAAGAGAAGCAGGGGCAGCACGTACAGGGAAGATCTCAGAGAATATTCACACTTCCTTCACTAACTCAGGAGTTCATCTGAGCAAATCATTTAGTGCTTAATTGTGCAACATTTTAATGCACCTTTCACAAATAAAGAATCTTGCAGTCTAAGCTCCCAGCAAGACAAAAGCCAGGTTACAGAAAAGCCTCCACCCTTTCCTTCAGCAAAGCTTGTTACTTTATGAAGCGGGAAGATTGTAGTTAGATTTGAAATTTTTTTTAAATGGGCTTTGATGAAAATTGCTTTCTTGCAATTTACACTTGAGGTGCATGACAAGCACCCCCTTGGAGCTCCCCAGAACAAAGAGCAGTAGCACTGCAGTCGGTCTCCATCACACCGAGCACATCATGATCAGCAACGTCTTATTTATTCAGCCAAACCTCTGCAGTTGATACAACACATGGTTTTCAGAGAGTTCTTTGCACTTAATATTTAAGTTAAAAGATAGCAGAAAGGTAAAATTACATTAAAAAGACTTTCTGAAGTCAACGGACGCAAAACTAAGATGAAACTTTCCTCGGGTACCCATTCCCTTGTGTTTCTGTGAAGAAACTCAGTACATCAAATAGAGAGCGCTGCATTTATCTGAAGGCTTTCTTCTCTGCCTTGTGTAGGCACAGCCACATTTCACTGCAAGCTACAGATCCTTGTCTCTTATATGCCTATTCATATCTTTGGGCATCTTAAAGGGATTAGACCTCCAAAGTTAAAAATAAATACCCCCTTGCAAGAAGGACTAGCTGCAGAACTGCAGACGTAGCTTTGTACCACATCGATAACATGTTCCAGGCAGGGGTACCCCAAGATGTGCATTTCAGAGCACAGTAATACAAAAAGGCTCTTCCTGAAAGAATGTGAATCACGTAGCAAAGTTGTCATCTCCAGGTCTTGACCTCCTTTTAAAAGGTCTTTTATGTTCAGAGTAAGGTTAGTTACAATAAGGAAGTTTAAAACCCAGGAAAACTCAAAGACAGAGAATTCTTTGGCCACGCAAGCACCACGCATCCAAAACCTTGAGAGCACCACTGGGGCCCAAGGAAGCATCCAGGGGTAGTCTAGGACTCCAAGCCTCTGCAGCTCACTGGCAGAAGAGCCATTTGCAGGCACACAGAATTCGCGTATCATCTACTATGAAGCACATTCACTTATTTGTTTTTATTAATCTTGCAGACATAAGGGCAATTTGCTTACTTCTGGTGGCAGGTCTGATTGTTCAAGTTCCAGGAAAGTCAAAAGCAGCCTTTTGCCCTTTAATATTTATCAAAGAAAGTCAATACGGCAGGGCTACAGAGCTTAGGTAAACATTTTACACGCTTCACTCATCAATGGGATTTATTTCATGCTAGGGAATAAGGAGTACTAGATTGTGTTATACTTTTTTTTTTGTGATATGATCCATTTTCCTTCATGTACAGGTTTGCAGGTGGATTTATTTTTTTTTAAAAAACAGATAGCTGGAGACAAGCTGCTCTCCACAAACTGATCTCTCTTCTGATCTCTCAAGTTTCAGATCAGAAATAAGAGAACATAAAAATATGAAAATATTTACTTATAGAGTAGGAAGATGACTTAACTCTCAGACGTATGTAAACCTACACCAGAAACTACAAAAAGATGCTCACGCACATTTACTGCTTAAACTCCTTCACATAGGATTAAAGAACTGTACGGGGCTGAGTCCAGTTGCTGCCTATGACTTCCAAGATCCATTTTGTATAATCATTTTCTTAAATTTACCAAAACCTCCATGAACTCCACATGAAAATGATTTAAGTATTTTTGTACTTACTATCTGCATCTGATGGCTTTTACAACTGTACCTTCAGTCCTCTGAAGCTGCATTTGGAAACTATCATCTGAATTTATTCCTGACCAAACTGCAGTAACCTATTATGTTATTTTAAATTTGTATTCCTCCCAGGCGTTTAACCCCTGGCATTTCTATTCCAAATGAGCTGTGCTTTTCCTCTACCCCCTTCCCGTATCCCAGCCTCTGTTTTGGCCAGCTCAGCAAGCCGTGTTTGCTCAGGTTGTTCTGGCATGACAAGCCACCACACCATCCCCAGTGACCCTCTGTATTTGCTCTACTTTGAATTCATCTTTGCAGTCCGTAGAGCTTCAATTACTTGCATGCAGCTTCAGATGTGTCTGGCCACTGACTTGAAAAAACAGCGTAAATACAGTGTTATCGGTACAGCAAATACCTTGCCCAATTCATAATGCTACTGTATTTGCCCTTTCCTAGATGCAACATGCTGATCTCCGAGTCAGCTGCTCTCTCATCTTTAATCATTTTTAACTAATGAGTAATTTTGTCCCAGGCTGCTTTATCACTTCCTTTCAATCTCTCTCCTCTATACACAGACACAGACTCATACGCACCAAGTGCTGAAGCACCCATGTAGTTGCAAAAAGGGAGCATAAAAATTGGAAACACAAACGGTTGTTTTTCCATGAAGGTACAATACCCTTATTTTCTTACCGTTCTCTACAGGGTGGCATTAATTCCTTAGCTATTAAACTTATGTCAGAAAACCTAATAAACACAAGCAAGCAATGTTCACTGTTAAAAGCATAAAACTTGTATAGAAAAATGTATCTGCTGATGTCAGAAGACAAACAATTTGCTGTACCTAGCAGCTATGCCACGGAACTCCAAGATAACAAAGGGATCACAGAATCATAGGACATCCCAAGTCAGAAGGGACCCACAAGGATCATTGAGTCCAACTCATATGTGGGGATATACAACAGAGGGTCAATAAAATGAGTGGCACTAAATACAAACAAATAGCTGCTCTGGGTTCAAGACAGCCTTTGCTGGAGTGAGTTAGTTTCTCAAAAGTATTACGATACAGGTTACCTTCAATTAAACCATGGTTTTCCTTTATCTGATCTTCCACTTGTGTGTGTTCATCGGTTATTTCTTTCCAAAGCATATTTGGCCATCCTTTTAGTTCAGAAACACCCAGAATAAACAGCACAGAGGACACAGCAGACCTTCCCTCACCAAGAAATGCATCCTCGGTCTACAGACATTGTCTGTTTGGCATAGACCACGTATTAGGGGAGGCCACCACCACAAAGTCTTGTTGATACACCTCTCTCCTGGCATTCCACTGATTCCTCTTTGAACATGCTGATAGCAGATGAGACTTTCCTCCATATCCAGCTTTTGGGTAAGAGACCTCCATGATAACCAGCTGGTTTTAAAACCAAAGTCAAACTGGAACCAGAGAAGAAGCAAAGCAATAGTATGGGAATGGCCATGAAGAACTGGAAGGGCCGAGTGGTGAGTGGAGGTGAGGAGGAAGGACAAGCACCAGGCAGGCACTGGTCACCCTTCACTCGTGAACCAGCAAATGAGAGAACCGGAAAGTTCACGATTGTTCCTGTTCTCACCTCTGTTTCCCTTGTAATGAAGACCTTTGGAACCCCCTCCAATATCTATAGCGACTGGCATTCCTTTAACTCGAGGCATCATCCACTAGCAGGCACTGATATTGAATTATGAGATTTGTCACAAAAATGAAAGTTGAACTAGATATCCTATTACCTGCTCTCAAATATTTCTCACTTAGGAGATTAAGAATTTGAAACACTTCATTTTTCAAAGTGACTTTGCTTTTCTGGCTTTTGGAGGAAATGCCACACTATTTACAAAGGGAATTTAATATGAGAAGTGCTCGCTTTATTATCCTTTACTTTCCAGTTAATGAATTAAAAATGCTTTTAAAACACACTTTTATAGTTTAACTATGTCAGTGTTTAGCATTCGCACCGATTAACACAATGTAAGTGCAGATGTTTGTGGTAGAGAAGTTAAATTGATAACCAGAGAGCAAATGAGCCAATTACCATATAAAATAAGATTTGTAATGGAGGATTATGTGTTCCGTTACCAAACAGACAATTAAACTTCAAAGAAAACTTGGCAGCTCACCCTACTCTTCTATCCTTCCGAATGGCAGCATGCAAACAACAACTATTGCAACTGCAAGATGCTCGCACAGAATTTCACATGCACTGTAGCACCCTAAGAGAGCCTTTCCACAACAGCATCTTCCACCCCTCTGCAGATATAAAAGACAAAGTATTTTGATCCTAACAGTGATCAGGGAAAAGAAGGAAGGCATTCTGCATCAGCAGGTGACTCAAACTTATAAGCTGGATCCCTGTAAAAGTGGCATACTCTAAAAATAATATGCTTTTTTAAGCCCATGGGTGTAAGATGATGGGAAGAGCTAAGGAAGTACGTAAGACGAAGTGGAGACGGGAACAGCTGCTGGGCACAGATGCCATTTTGCAAATGCAGGTGACCAGAAGGAGCAGAAAACCAACGTACATGACTGACACTCACCTGATTCGTGCTTCTGTGCCAGCAGGGGCCAACAAAGAAAAACGCTGGCTTAGAATCCACATTGTCTACAGGTTAATTTTTAAATGGCGAAGTATTAAAAACCTTTGAATAACTATGTGAAGAACATTAAAGCAGCATCATTTATTCTGAGCCTTACAGAACGACTGTGTCTTCAAGTGTCTTTTCAGTGGTCAGCAGCTCTTGCCTGTTCTCTCTCATTAAGACAGAAAGAGAACAATTTGGTGGCCTTCAGGGCCGTAGCCAAAAGAATCTATTTTCAATTCAGCCATCTGTACTGCTTCAAATGAGAGAGAAATTAATTACATTCAGTCCTCTCCAGCTCTTGAAGAGTTTTCCTTTTAGTTTTACAATCACGGATGGAAGAACAAAGGTTCCTGGTTTCGCAATCTCATTTCAAACGTGAAACTATAAATGTGAAAGCTATAACTAAACAAGAAAAGGAAAAAATCAAGTTCTGCACAATTAAAAAAGCAGAACTTTCTGCTTGCTTAGTTACAGTGAACCTTGTCCTAAAATAATCAGACCAAAATGCTGCTATTCTAGCTAATACCTCATTTTTGTGTGCCTTACCCTTTCACAAAAAGTGAATCCCCTCCACGTTGCTCCCCAGAAGGAAAAGGAAGGTGGCAAAATAGTCATTAATAGTCCTGATAGTCAGACTTGAGAAACAAAGAAAACCTTGCAGAGGCAGAAGTGCAAGCAAGCAGGTCATTTAGGTCTTCGTAGTAAGAAAAAAAAAATCATCTGAATGTATAATCTCCTTAAAAAAATCCGAATCTGAACTAGGCATTATATATCCAGTACTCCTCAAAGAACAGGCAGCTGCAGCTGCGCCATTATCTCCCTTCTGAATAGGTGTAAAAGTCATACTCAAAGTGTGTAAGAATAGTCTCGTTTTGACACAACAGAAACACAGATTGCAAGCCATACTTTAGAAAGACTTGCTCTCTTTTTAAAAAAGCATTTGCACAGCTGTTGGGCCAAGCATAGCATCAGACAAAAAACAACTTACACATGATCAACTGCAAGAGGTAGATGGAATCCATCACAGCTTTTTGCTGTCTCCTCCAGTCCTCTGTCACCTCCCTGCTTCAACAGGCTACGGCAGCCAAGGGACTGAAATGCAACAGCTGCGTTTCCAAACAGAGTGGTCAAGGACCAGGCTGAAGTAGCCATTTCCGCTTTCTCAGCCACCTACAAATGCTCTCATTCCACAAAAATTACAAGTGTGTTCCCTGAAACCACACCATTAAATCTTAATTCCTGTCAATGTCTCTTTGCAGAACCTTCACTCTCCTCTGTACACATTTCTCTGGATGACCCGAGGATTTCCCTTATCAATCAGTGCCAATCATTCAAGTACAAAAGCAACTTCCAAACCCACAAGTTCTTGCATACTCCCAAAATTGATATAAAAACTAAGCAGACTAGATAACTTCTTGTAGTGCATCTCTGATTAACCACTCCTCAAGCATTCCTGCTCAGATGACTTCCATTTTGTATCTACTGCTTCCGATTCATAACTACACTGTGAGTAGAAACCCAGTCTTGTATTTCAGTAAACAACCAGGATTACCATTACTACATAAACTGGGCCTTTTTATTATTATTATAAACAGCCTTCCAATCAGCATTTCAAATGACAAGCCCAGAGGAGTTTTACCTTCTGCTCCTGGGAGGACAAATACTCTATTAGGCTATGCTACAAATCCTTCTTTAGAATCCTTACAAAGTTAAACTTAATTTTATCAGCCGAAGGTTTGTTTTTGAGTAGGGTATAACTCTGGAGCGCGATGATCACACTGTTAATCCATTCAATCACGCCTTGAATCAGTATTAACATGCTCACCGTATCACTGCCATACAGAACATTTTCTCCAAATCTACCTGTCAAATGGCAAAGCAGCTCACGCTTCTGTAGATGGCAGCCTTCTGTTTTAATGAGACATTGTACAGGATTTTAAAATCTTTGAACTTCTTTTGTTTTAAATTCCCTGAGCAGAAGCTGCTTTAGGGGACAGGTCCACCTCCAGCTCAGCCTGCAGCACCCATTTCACTGCCTGGGATAGCTTAGCTTTTCAATGCTAACCACAGAGGAATGTCGGCATTACATACAGAGTGCGTTTTATTTAAACTAATAGCAATTTCCTTGGTCAGTTAGCTGAAACCAACTAATTTCTGTCAGCCGGTTGCCATGACACAGTGGGCAGACTTAGATGAGAATGTTTTTCATTATTTGCACTATCGTAGTGCTTAGAAGCACCCACGGAGCAGAGCCATTATGTTAAAAACAAAAGCAAACTATTTAAGTACCACAACGCAAACAATTAAATTAAAGAAATTAAGGATAAATTATAACATTAAACCATTAAGGAGAGAGCAGTCCACTCAATTATGTCTTATATTCACTTAAGTCTTTGAATACGTCTTCTGCTTTGTGGTATCAAAGTGTAATCGCTTTGGAAGCCTATTGGCCTTCTAAATACATCTTTTTCCAAAATTTTGATTCTGCCCCAAAACGACATGACATCCTCCAGCTCCTGCCATTATTACCAATATAGAGGAGAAGTTTCAATTAGCTTTTAATTTTACCTAGTTGTACAAATTAGCTCGTTTCCTTCATGTACATCACAGAAGGAAAGGAAATTACACTTTAAAGAGAACTGGGGAATTACAATCTTCTTCCATAAAAACAACAAAGGTATACAGATAAGTACTTTATATATATATATATATATATGTATGTATGTATGTATGTATGTATGTATGTATGTATGTATGTATATATATTAAAAAAGGGATTTAAAACCAAAGCAATGCCTCAGGAAAGTTAGAAGCCTTCCCAACTTCTGAGCAGGGCTGTCGTGTCCTTAAAACACACTTAATATGCAGCTGGAAATTTGCACAGCAAACAAAAGCTGACAAAATGGAACTTTTTGGAGAAATAGCCACAGAATAGAAAACTGTCAAATGAATATAAAAAAATCAGTGTACCAAGACAAAAAAAAGATTATAAAAATGTAAACTAGTACATGCACAGCATTTTCTATTGCACAAAGCCCAAAGTTCCAGTTTATGCACAGAAACTGCAGGCAGAGGATGAAAGTTTCTGTAGCAGTGACACAGTATTACTTCCTCTTACCTTGTAAGATGACTTCACATGTCTGCTTTTAACAAGTAAACCACTGATGGTTTTATTACATTTCAGACAATTAAAGCTAATGTACCAGTAGATCAGTAGATGCTGTCTGTGGGATGCTTACCAGTGTGAGTTCTCTGCTGCTCTTTTAACAGATGAAGCAGAGAAAGAGGCAGCATTTTTCTGTGACTGCAGTCTTTGGGAAGCCACCCTAAACTAGTGAGATTCTGCTCGCCAGCTGAAATGGCAAGGCTGAGCACCCAATATTTTCCAAGCTATTGCTCGTGCAGATGGGGCTGGTGCTTTATGGCTTCGTCCACAACCACCGAAGCATCCACGACCTGGAGACAGGATTTCTGTGGCTGGGGGATGGAGAGGGGTGGCCTGACTGCATTTGAATTGATTTGAAAACAAATATTTTATATTTAAAGTGAAGAGCTTTTCTTCAGAAATCATTAACCTCTGAGATACTCTTCAGAGGCCAGACCCTACATAATCATTTTGGAAGGAGAAACTAAACGATATTACAACCACCAAGAAATCCGATGAGGGTGAAGAGTACAGATTATAATGAAAGATAGTACAATTATAATGAAAAAATATCCTAATCAAGTAGAAAAGGAAAATAAAAATATCAGGATAAAGGTCAATAAATATGTATTTCTTCTTCAGGGAGAAATATTAAACCGGACATTTACAGAATAGGACATGATACCAACAGCAGAAAAAGGTCTTAGAAATGAGGATTTTGCCAGAGATCATAAATATGATCATGACCTGAACACGACTCCCAGTATCCTACTGGTATGAAAAGAAGCAATCATACAAGAAGCTGCTGCTTACACCTCCTGAGATTCCTTTTCCATCCAACACCCAGTAATCCTCAGCTGGCCATGTTATTTGAGCACCACATTTCAAGGAAAACACGGACTCTGATTTAGAAGAAAGCTCTGCGAATGATCAATGACTCAGAAAATTGGCTCTAAAAGAAAAATGGAAGCCCTGGTTTTGGTTATTTGAGCAAAGGCAAGATTAAGCAGTAATAAAATCGGAGACCTCAAATAGGTAAGAGAGCTTAATACATAAATACTCCCTGAAAAAATAAAAACAAGGAAAAATGAGATGTGCGTGTCATTCTCCCAAAGGAAACACTCCCACGCAGGAGTTAACACCTACGTTCTTGCCCTATTCTCAAAATGATAAAACTCAAAACAATTAATTGCTCAGTCTCCAATCTGATATGGAAAGGGGTTCTTCTCAGTATGAGCTTTAGTAAAATCAAAAACTATATATAACTGTTCTGAACTTCTGCATATACAGGACTACAGAAAAACTATCATTAAAGGCTGTGAGGTGTTAGCCCGGCACATGAATTTGGAGAGCAGACAATTAGAGGTTATGTATATACATACCCACAAATAGAATTGTCTGGGAAGTTTTCCAGGTGCAGAAACATACGGCGAGTGCTCTGAGCGTGCCCTATATGCTAGCAGTAGTTTTATTATGGTTTTGACTTGTGGGGTGCCTTAGCAGTTGCAGACCAATTCAGTGCCCTAATTGCATGCTGGCATTAAAGCTGTGGCAAGATTGCAATATCATCCACACCTCTTTTAATCCTATCTATACTAAGATAAGCATAAAAATTGGCCGTAATTGTCAGCTGATCCATTCGGCAAGAGCAGGAAGTGTTTAAAAAATACAACTCCCTTATCTAAGCAGTATCTGCAGATGTAGCATCTGCTTCGCAGGGCTTTCAAAGTCACCCTACCCTGATAACCTGCGAACAAAGGTTGCTTATCAGCAGGACGCATCCAGCAACAAAGAAACACAGCGAAGGTTGCACAGCGCCAAGCGGCAGCCAACTGCAGGCATCAAGGAAAGCATTGTGAGAGTGAAAGCATAAAAGCAATAAATACATCTCCATTCATTCTCCCAGTGTCTAGCAATCCCTGGATGAGGGATGAAACCTCTTCATTTGCTGGTCCCTTGCCTGCCCTTGTTTCTTTCTGGACCCAGGTAAGCTTTCAGCAGCCCCAGTGCTCACAGCATCAAGTTGCAAACTTCATCGACACTCCCTAAGAAAATCCACAGTTTTTTGCATGTCTTTGAGTTAATCAACCGTGCGATGTCTCGTGGTTCATGCATCCAAAGGGAACCAAGCATTCATTCCCTATTTGCTTTCCCCACGGCACTCAGGATTTTATGGAAAAGAACAGTTTTTGACATTGCATGTGTCTTTGATCATCCTTGTTACATTCCCTATACCTTCTTCAGCTTTACCGCATCTAACAGCTTTACCACATTTGAGCAGCAAGGGAACCAGAGCTGCTCGCAGCATTCAATATATAAGACCATCACATGTTCAGTCAGTGCCATAAGGATTTTTCTGTTTAGATGCCTATTCCTTTCCTAGTAAGTCCGAACATTTCATTTGCTTTTTAAAAGCCTACCTTTTCCAAAGACCTACATATTACAACCTCAATATTTGATGCCTCTGCAAAAGGCAGGTCAGAGACCAGTGCCATACAAGCAGAGTTTGAACCGCATTTAACCGAACGTGCTGCTTTATAGCACACTGAACTTCACCTGCTGTTTTACTGCTTCATTGTTTCTTGCACAACAAGGCATTTCTGCAGCTGACCCCACAGTCAGCACTCATTCCTACAACCCCAGTCCACTCAGAGCCAACAGCAACGTTTGTCACCTTACAGTCCTCTTTTCCAGACTGCTTACAAAAATGCTGAACAGTGCAAATCCAGCCCCACTGGTGAACAGAAGCCCTCAGTCCCACTCAGATTTTCTGTCTGTTCAACAACCTTACTGATTTTCTTTCATCTACACGAGGTAATTCCCTCTTCCTGTACAGCACTGTCGCCTGAGACTCTCAGCAAGACTGGCAGAAGAGCTACAAATGGAGGAGCTCACATGCATCAGTCTGAACATCCCCAACTTCTCAGCAGATCTCAACAGTCAGGTGAGGCTTTTCTCCCCCAAAACATACGCAGTTCCAATACACTGTACCTCCATGTGTCTAACAACACTATATGTTATTTCTATTTCCATCAATTTAACCAGTCTGGATGCCAGATTACCTTGGCCACAGTTTCCCAGAGATCCCCCAATGGACTCTTAAAAATCTGATGTCATGTTGACCAAATATCTTCAGTCTGATTTTTTCAGACTGCCTAGCCAACTTAAGTGATAGGTTACACACCACACTCAGGATTTCACACTTAAACTCCTTGAGAAATGTGGAGCGAATGCCATCTGGTCTGGATGATTCTCTACTGTTCACTTTGTGGATTTGCTCAGAAATACATTTTGCTAGCTCGGCAATTGCAGGTAGGTCCTCCAACAAGCACGCTCGTTCTAAGAGGGAGGAAAAAAAAAAAAGAAGCAGCTTCCAACTCCACAAAGAATTCAAGAATTCACTTCTCCGCTTCAGGCCATCTTCTCACCTCTTTCCCTTCATATTCAGTCATCTGCTGACCCCGCGTGTTCTCTGGCAGGCTTCCCATCTCTGACAGGCTTTGCAGTAAGGTATGAGAGATTTCTGTGTTATTAACAAATGGTTCCTCAAAAGCGTTGTATTATTTTACTTGCATGTAGATGTGAGAAAAATGTTTTTCTTTACCATGCTGTTAACAGATTTCAGGGTCGGTGTTTTTTTGGTTTTTGTCTTTCCAGTATCGTTTCTGACAGGTGTCAGGCATTCACTGCGAGCCTCACACAGCTCCTTAAACAACTGCCATGCTGCTTTCCAAGCTTCACCTTTTTGGCTGTGCCTTTGGATTCTGTTTTCAGTCTGCTTCCTCTTACAGCACGTATCCCCCCCTCTCCTTTTATTTTTACAATTCAGTGCTTCTTTAGAGGATTTATGGTTTCTATTGGTCCTGTAAACATCATAAAGTCCATTATAAACACAGTTACAGGAAAATACACAGCAAACTTTTGAATCAAGTCACATGCACTGCTTGGAATCAAGAACAAATCCTACTGCTGAGTTTCCAAATCAATTGCTCTGCAAAGCAGCCAGTTACAGCCCCCAGTGTGGGATGGCCCAGCACCTTACCACGTTGGTCACCAAAGTCTTTCTTCACCACAGGTTTCTGCCCTGCAGCCCCTCCACTTTAGCAGGTGATGATCAATGTCACAACCTTGGAGACAATGGGTTGTACAGTCCTAATAGTGGGGCTTTCATATTTAACCTGGAATCTCAATTCAAATAGATTCTGTGTTATTTGTTGACATGTTAGTTTATAACATCTAGCCCAGAGCTTTCCTTACAATGTTATTACTCTTCTACCAGCCCACTACACTCCATTTCTTCTGCCTTTCTAAATTATATTCTGCTATTAGACTTCACCTCTTGTTTTCATTCCAGCAGATTTCAAATGGACGATCACCAAAAGGTTTGGGTTGGGAGGGACTTGAAGCCCACCCAGTTCCAACCCCCTGCCATGCGCAGGTTGCCCAAAGCCCCATCCAGCCTGGCCCTGAGCACTTCCAGGGATGGGGCGTCCTCAGCAAACAGATCCACCATGGCACCCGATTTGTGAACAAGGACGTGAAATCACCTCCTCTTCTCTCTGTGAACTTCTGGCATTTGGACAGAGGTTGATCAGGTCATGACTGAGGAACAAACACCCAGCATCACGATGCTGCTGGGCTCCACTTATGAAGCAGACCAAGGACGACAGTGGCTGTGGTCAGGAAACTTCTATATTCATGTACGTGCGTACCACCAAACCACCTCTCCTTCTGACCAGTCTACCATGGGCTCTCCAGCAGAAGTTCAGCTCCAGCACAGAACGCTTCCTCTTGGGGAATGCTGCCCCCACATTGCTTCTTCCCATGCTCAACCATACTAGATTGGTATTTGGGGTTGATGGGACATGCATGAAAGTGCAGGTGAAACTCTTCCCTCACTTGGCTCACTGAAGAAACTGAGCTTTGCAGTGCCATGGTGTGTGATGTGACTTCCCCGCTCCCCTGTGACACAAACAGGTGAAGAACACAGACCAGCCTCAGATAGCTCCTGAGGTCTCAGATAGGTTCTGATAGCTTTGGGGACAGCTTGTGTGCATGCATTTAAGTGTGCT
The DNA here is from genome assembly GCF_011077185.1 of Oxyura jamaicensis. Classification (NCBI taxonomy): domain Eukaryota; kingdom Metazoa; phylum Chordata; class Aves; order Anseriformes; family Anatidae; genus Oxyura; species Oxyura jamaicensis. The sequence goes on from NC_048902.1 coordinate 9,833,224, forward strand.
GCCTTGTCCTAGGAGCAGTATGATGCATCTTGCTCATACAGAAAGAAACCACCCTCAAGGAGCCCCATCCCACCTGAGATGCCCAGCTGGGGCCCTGGGAGCACGTGGCTCCATCATTGGTCACCACGGTTGGTCAAGGGGCATACAAACATGTGAAACAATGCAACTGGGAAAGCAGTACAGCTGGCAAAGGTTTCCTTTGGGACAGCAGAAAAGCAGCGTATGGGCACGCTGTGCTGCCTGGCACTGTGTTTGCAAGGTAGTGCAGATGAATATGAACAAAAATTACATCTAAAATTTGCAAATATTAGCCAAAAGGATAAGTAAGAGTAGAGGTGGTTTTTGTTTTATGTGAATTTTCTGTATTCTGTAAATTTCCCTTAAAAAAGTAGAGGCCACTACTATTAGCAAGCCAGTGGAGACAAAACCCCTAAAAAGACAGAGGCTGCCCTGTGTGGGGCCACTTCTAGACAGGGTCAGTGCCTGGGAACATACCCTTACAGCGGCTGTTACGAGCAGTAGCAAAATGAGGGTGTAAAGGGCCTGTCAGTAGATGAGGGGATGGAATGTGACAACAATTCCTAAACCATTCAAGCTAGGGAGCAGAACTTGGCAGAAGCTCCCCAGCCCTAGCTGTAGACTCAGCCTGTGAAATACAAGTGAATGTGACAAAACCTGTACTTGGGATGCGTCAGCAGGACCAGGGAGGGGAATGACACCGGACTAGCAGAGCTTGGCCCTGCACAAGAGCTGAGCAGAGGCTGAGTGCAATGAACCACAGCCAGGAGGACACAGCAAGCAGGAACGAAGTGCAGTGAGGCTCAGCGTGCATCACAGATCAGCATTGACATGATGACTGCAGCAGAAGCAGCAGGAGAGGCAGCAGGTGGCACCTGAGGCAGGGGCCCTGCCTAGGAGACCCTGCGGGGCAGTGCCAGCCCCCAGCTGTCAGGGGGCAGCAGGCAGCTTTCCCCCACAGCTGAGCCCTTACTGAATGCAGACGAGCAATGGCACGTTGTTCAGTGTCCTTTCTTCCAAGGGAAAGCTTGCTTTCATTTCTGTGCCTCCTGTTTCAGTCTGACACTGATGATTTTTCTTTAGGTGTGTTTTTGATTTAGACTCCCCGCACACACACCTCCCCCTTGAGCTTATCTGAATTGTTTCCCTTTACGTGAGGAGTTTGTTACTTTCAGTAGATGATGCCTCAATACCATCTGCACTTCTCATCTCTCCTCCTGTCCGTGTAGTAAAACCCACTATTTAAATATCAAACATTTATTTCCTTTTGTTAACACTGAGCCCAGCTTTTGTGTATGGACACACTGAAAAAACTTCCGAACCCACACTCTGGAATTCACATGCCGTTATCAGTGGTGAACTTTACAATTAAGGAAGAGCTCAAGACAAACAGAGATGACATTTCTGTATTAAGATAAGCAGATCACACTGTAAAAGCTTGTCTATTGTAAAAAATTAGAGTACAACTCCTCCACGGTGCTTAGCAGTAGCTATTATAGATTATCATTCAAAGCAAACCTAAGGTAATTTCCAGGATTTTATTTTTTTATTATAAGTTTTTAAGAAAAAAATAATTAATCAGGAATGCAAAAAATATTACATGCATTATTTGTGTTTAACTAAGCCTTCCTTCTCCAGTCCTTGTAGCGGAAATCAAGCTTGTTTGACCCTGAATCTACTCCAAGTACCATGGAAACATCTGAACAACAAGAATGCTCATCAAAATTTAAATTTCTTACAGCAGTACCAAAGGCAATGAAAATTTTATTGAATTCCACAGCCCTAATTCTGTACTCAAAGAACACAAGGCGAAGAGGCAGCAGGCACAGCCCTCTGCAAGATGAAGGCCTGAAGCCTCTGGGCCCTCAGTTCCCAGTTTCCAGCACAAAGCTGAACCACTGAACCTTCAGAGTTTGCACTTCCAGGTTTCTACCACCCCAGCTCCCATACGCCAAGCTGCAGGAGAACCACAGGAGATGATGATTCTGCTCAGATTTCCCCCCAGCTTGCTAAAACACCTCCGTCTAAAAGCCACAAATGCGCATCCCCCATTCAAACTATTTAATGAAAGGATCTGCAGCACCACTTTGGTCGCTGTGCAAAATGAAAACAACGTTACTTCTGGCATTTACGAATACTTGTGCTAGATATAGGGATGCTTTCCTACCTGAAAGGTAAGTTTAAAGCAATTGTTTAAAGCAGATGTGTCGTGACACACTAGTTCAAACTTACTGACCCAAAGGTTTTGGTCTTCAGTGAAGTGCTTGCTCTATCACACTATTTATCCCTACTCATTTATTACTGTAGCATGGACTTTTTAAAGATGACTACCACAATTAACGCAGTGGTAAACACTACGATGCCACCACCATGCCATTCTGTGACAGCTAGAGACCAGCCTTTCTACCAGATGTAGAACAAAGGTCTGGCTGTTCTCTGAATTACTGTTACAGGCATGGCTGGTGCCTCCACCTACACCAAATGACAACTGAGTGCCTTGGTAATAACAACTTTACGACTTGTCAAAATGTGAACCTGGCAAAAATTCCTCAGGCATTTTCTTCCTTGAACTGCATTTTTCAAAACCTCAAATTCTAAGTCTACAAGGGTTCAGATCTGTGTGATGGTTTTGCTCGGGTGGGCGACCGAGCTCCACCACAACCGCTCTCTCACTCCCCCTCCTCAAAGAGGAACAGGGAGAAAATACGATGAAAGGGGCTCAAGGGTTGAGATAAGGACAAGGAGATCGCGCAGTAATTATTGTGATGGGCAAAACAGACTCAGCATAGGGAGATAGTAAGATTTATTGCCTATTACGAACGAGCTAGAGAAGTGAGAAACAAAGGAAAGAAACCAAAAGCACCTTCCCCCCCCATCCACCCTCTTCCACCTCCTCCCCCTGAGCGGTGCAGGGGAATGGGGGAATGGGGGCTATGGTCAGTCTATGGAAATTCTTCTCTGCCGCTCCTTCTTGGTCACTCTCGTCCCCTGTGCTGTGGGGTCCCACCCACGGGATGCAGTCCTTGCTGAACTGATCCGGCGTGGGCTGCCCACAGGCAGCAGCTCTTCAAGAACTGCTCCAGATATGGGTCCGTACCACGGGGTCCATCCCTCGGGAGCAAACTGCTCCAACCTGGGTCCCCCACGGGCAGCAGCTCCTGCCAGGTCACCTGCTCCTGCGTGGTCTCCTCTCCACGGGCTGCAGGTCCGGCCCGGAATCTGCTCCGGCAGGGGTCTTCCACAGGCTGCAGTCTCCGTCAGTGCAGGGCCACCTGCTCCACCGTGGTCTCTTCCATGGGCTGCAGCATGGAACCCTGCTCCACCGTGGTACTCCATGGGCTGCAGGGGGACATCCTGCTTCACCATGGTCTTCACCACAGGCCACAGGGGACTTCTGCTCCGGCGCCTGGAGCACCTCTCCCCCTCCTTCTTCACCGACCTTGGCGCCTGCAAGGCTTTCCTCACTCCTCTCACTCTCCCAGCTGCTGTGTGGCACAGTGGTTTTTTTTCCTGTCTTAAATCTGCTCTCACAGAGGCGCAAACAACATCACTTATTGGCTTAGTTCTGGTCAGCAGTGGGGCCCTTACCAAACATGGGGCAGCTTCTAGATCCTTCTCACAGAAGCCACCCCTATGGCCCCCTGCTACCAAAACCTTGCCACATAAACCCACTACAATCTGTTTGATCAGTGAAGGAAAAAATTGATTTATTTTGATTTTTTTTGTTGTTTTCATCAGAGATGGATGTGAGAAAGGGGATGCCAAGAGAGAGAAGAGGGACTGGAGAGTGGCAGTGATGAACGTGGCAGGTGAGAAGGCTCGGGGACAGGCTGGGACATCAGAGCAACACTGGAAGAAATTCGGTGAGAGGTGCCCAGCAAGGCCAGTCTCCTCCTCAGGTATCCTCAGAAAATGGACTTAAGTCTCCCATTTCTACCTGCTCCCCCAACCCAAAGAGCCCCCCACTGCCTGGCACACAGAAGATGCGTGTCCTTGGTTATCCTCCCTGCCTAAGTGGCAGGGATCAAGCAAATCCAGTTTTTGACAGGTGACAGACAGAGAGGGAAGGAAGCTGCTGACCGGTCTCAAGCTCGTGCCGCCAATCACAGCTCTAAAGGGATGTATTAAGGGACGCATATTCTGAAAAATCAATGTTTAAGCATCTCAAACTGGGCACTGAAACAGCTGGATACATTTCATCTTAATTTTTCTATGTCTCAGTCAATTTCTAAAATGAATTCCATACCACTTCATTTCAGCAGAGTGCAAAAATACATTCATTAGTGGTTATGAATGATTCAGATTCCACAGTGCTGAATACCAAAACAGAAATAAATATGGATTTGAGCTGAGCACAATAAATAAATCATGGTACTATCCCCCAAATAAGAAGAAAAATCAAATATTGAATATTTTCTCAGTAAATTAGTACTCTGAAGTTTATGCGCTGCACAAAGTGGTAAGATCCTGTCAAGAAGCAGTACGAGAACACTTAGTTCAAGATTTTCGTAACTTCCTCCCATAACAAGCAGGAAGGAGGAGATGACAGATTTAAGACAGCTAACAATCCTAGCCTTGAAATTACTTATTTTTGAATATTTGCCTGTGGAGCCTCCACAATGGGGCAGTAAGTTCGTGTGCAGGAGACTCAGAAGCTGGCAGAGGCCAGGATCGTGATTTTAAGATAATATCCAATATTAAACTGTTTACTTGCCGGATACAGACCGGTGCAGTTCACTTGGGAAAAAATAAAGCGAACTAGGTCTGCAAACGGTAAAAATAATTGATTGGATCGACTGCTTCAGCAGGTCCCTCTCATCTCTACAGAAGTACGACGCAAACTTCCAGCAGCACACTACTGCAAACTAGGCATTTCCCCAGCAATCACCCACTAGGAAAGATATTTTTTTTTTGATCGAGACCAAAGAAGAGCTGGTGAGTTTGTGCCTTCCCTTTTTTAGCTTGCAAAGACACAAATTCTGCAGGCTTGCTCATCAATTAAGAGTTATCCAATCGCTTCATTTCCAGATCAATGCATGCGGACCTATCTTCACATCAAAGTCTCTTCTAATTTACAAATCCCCAAAATAACCTTAATTACAATCCACTTCAATAACAGCTTCCATATAAAGGAACAAGTAAACATCTAGGACTGCAGTCTGAAACAACTAAAGGGATACAACAAAGGCCTACAAAATCAAGCATGGGCTGGTGGGGAGAATAAGAACAAATTCCAACAAGCTAAGAAAATTACTAAATAAATCTATGTTAACGTGACTGGTGCAAAACAACAAGATGGTGCTGGTCCCCACAGTGTCATGACATGCTGTGGATACAAGATGTTTAAATGGGTTTGGGGGGACAGATTGATTAATAGGAAAGAAATCTACTGGGGATTGCTAAATAATGGAGAAACCACATGTGGCTCAGAAAATCCCCAGTCTGAGATCCCAGTCCCATCAGTCTCATCCCAAGTGATGAGTGAGACCATATACTCAAGGGAAGCAACATGTATTTCTACCCTTTACATAAATCCTCTCAGCCATCTGCTTGTGGACACCAGTTGGAACAAGACACCAAATACAAGAGCCTGTCGCTTGGTCTAGCACAGCCACTTCTGTATTTCTGCGCTCATGTTTTTCCCAAAAGCTGTGCAGCAGGAGGCGTAACGCTGACACGCTGCTCAGCAGGGTAAGGAGAAGGCCACAGGCCCTCCACCAGCCGGTCTTTGCCAAGGGAACACACAAGCAGAGCTCTTCAAACTGAGTTACAGCAAGTGCAGTCCCAAAGCACAGGCTGCCCTGCCTGAGGGGAACTGGCTGTTTTCATCTTGCAGACTATTTCAGCCCATATGGCAAACCCTAAGAAGAAAAAAGCATTTTGCAGCACTGAAAGATAAAAATCTTACAAATTTAGATGTGAGTTGAGTTAGAGGAGGGACTGATCTGGACTATCTTTCAATGACGGAACAGAAACACCAGGGCACTACAACCCTGTGCTGTACCACATTTGGTTTTGTGGCAAAACATCAGTTCCTAAACAATTTAGCTGTGTAAAGATACAAAAAGAAGAACTAATAAGGCAATCGAGCTGTAAACTGTATGATCAGTTGCACAAAAGCACATCTTCTAATTAATCTTTCAGATTTCTAGCGTTATTTATGTTGGAATTTATGGGCGTATTAAGTAGTCAAGGAAGACATTATGAATTTGAGATATCCTTATCCATCAAACAAATTTTCTAAGTTCAGTATTTTAGAAAATAATCCTTCCTAGCAACCAGAAACAGACTGCGGAGCCTTCCTAATACTGATACAAACCAGTAATTGTTAATAATTTAGGAAGAAGTGATTAAAAATCTGGATTATTCAAATTTCAGTTTCTTAAGTCAGAGACCATCTTAGCATAAAGCACCAGTCCTTGCCTAGAACCAAGCTAACAGGGTATGTTATGCCCTTTAGTGTTTTTTCTCGAAGTGGTCCAATAAAGAATCACTATTTCAGTGAAAAGGAAAAACACTCTTTCGAATAAAGTTTTTACACATCTCCGTGCTATTCTAGGCAAACAGGAAAACACTATTCAACTTCAAATAGAAGTACAGAAAAATGGTAGCTATGGAAAACAATAACCAACAATTATAATCCAATCTCAAACCAAGGAAGCCAAGCTCGAGTTCTGCAAAGAGAAGAACTAGCCTAAGATCTGAAATCACATCATTTTTCCCCAAGTACTGAAATTTAACATTAATGTATCATTACCATGATGCAGAGTTTTATGAACAGTACTACAGGAATAAAACAGCCAGGGGAATCCACCTAAGAGGCATCATGAAATCTTTACTTCTATGCTATTGCACTTGCTTACAATCCAGCTAAATTTCACAGAAGTTAGTAGGTTAATTGTTGAAATCCTCAGTTCTCTGCCTGTAATCCTCCAAATCGATGCCAATGCTATTCCAGTCACAATCACAAGTAGTAGCAGGGAGATTAGCAGCTCTGAAAAATCAGTCCTATAATGGTTAAGCACACTAATGATAACTTAAGCGAATTAGGAGAACAATAACCCTGCAATGTTCAGATTGAGTTTATGACTGGAAGGAAATCTTTGATCGATGCCCAGGACAGACACACTACATTTCAGGAAACCCCTCTAGCCTGATCTCGTACAACAAAACCTCTTCTTTCATCTTCACAAAGCCTCCAGTGTCATTGGGTTTTTCTTTCCTTCCCGCTCCACATAAATTCTGTGACAGGTTTCCAAAACAAAACTTTCAGCTAATTATTTAATGTACAATTATTTGGGCCTTATGTGTTTTCTCCATCAAAGAGAATGCAGCAGGATGTTACTCATGCGTTCTAGTTTTCCATTATTTTCTCACCAGAATGCCTTCCTAAAAAAATCTGTTCATGTGGCATTTCAGGATGTACTAAAGGAAGCAAGAGGGCAACAGATAAATGCTCTAATTCAGAGCTATGTTGTCAGTGACACTGTCAATAAACAAAGTTATTAATTTTACATGTACTGAAAAGGCAAAGAAAAATTGTTTCCCAGAAGGGGACTGAAATGGCAAAATGGTATTTTAAACATTCTCCCCAAAGCATTGCACACAACGTGTAGCAAAACATTTAAATTTACTAAAAACATATCCTTAACAGCTTTACTCAACCCTCAGAAGCTATGAACTGCTGAACTCAACTCAGAAGAGATTTTTATTACAGAAGGCTGACATTTTAAATTGCACTTTAGCCTTTTTGCTTCATTGCTGCCCTCAGGTTCTCAGAAGACAGTAGGCAGACTTGCAAATATGAATTGCATCACTCATTTCTTAAAGATATCCTATTGGAATAAACAAAGAAAATTAATGTGAAGTTGGAGGCCCAAAATACTCTTGAGCTAGATGCATTACAGAGCATGAAGCGTGACTGTTTTCAAAGGTTGCTAACACTTCCACATGCCCTACAATTCTATTCTGCAACATCAGTACAAAAAGCAACCTTGCCTTACCTAGTTGAACTGCTCCCTGAGTACCTAGATCCAGGTCTTTCTTGTAAGAAATACTTTTCTGGAAGATGTGACCTGCATGCCTATCACTGCTGCAGTCAATACAGTTACTCTTTCATAGGGAGACCTCTTTAGGAAGCCTACGTTCCAGCTATTGGCTCACCAATGGCAGCAAGGTGACAGTAGCAGCCCCAAGGGGTCGTGTTTGAACTCTCAAGTCTTCAATACACTGTGGCGACACCCAACCTCCTAAGGGTGCAAGGGCAACAGGCCATAGGAAAAGAAATCTTGGAGTCATCACTTGAAAACAAAGACGACTAGCAGGGCTGCTGGAAATCAGGGCTGGTTAGAAAAAAAAGAGTCAATATGAAAACATCCTCCTGCCATTACCTAACCACCAAGTGGTTTGCTGCGCACCTGGTTTCCTTCCACATGTTATTGTGCATCCTGCTCACATCACCTTACCAGCAGGATGCTCAGCATCCTTCCACCTTCCTTCTAAAGGGAAGCCTCAGACGTGCCGCTGAAGAGCATGCAACTTTAATACAGAAATCACACCTGCCTCAAAGGTCTTCACATCTAATGCAAAACACTATGCTTAATTTAACTTGTCACTGTAACTAAAGAAGTCGTGTTTAATGTGGAATGAGAACTCCATGGTGTTTTCTTTTAAATTATTCTCATCACAAAGAGGAACTAATTAACTGCAAGACTGTTTAGGGAACAAGTCACCACAGATAACCTATCTCCTTACAACAAATTACAGAAATGTTTCATCTTTGTAACTTTGGGATAAACTTCCCTTCCAAGGACTCTGTTTTTTATAAGATGACATCTAGTAACTGCAATAATCTACCTCCCATTAGAGAGATAAATTATCTTGTACTATGAGAGTCAGCTTAACTACCACGAAAATTAACTTGAAAGAAAGTATGCCTTTACTTTATGTTATGGTCTCTCCCTAGAGACTATCTAAGTAATGCATGGTGTTCTTCAGCATTTCCATTTTACTCACCTTCAGATTCCATCTCACATTTTGGGGGTACAAAAACAATGCACAAGTGTCTGTTGAAATGGAAAAAAAAAACTTAGGACAACCTATAAATCCAAGAATCAAAGCTTGATTCAACCAATTAAACACAGAAGGATGACCCTGATGTACAGAGGAAAATACTTGCCATTTAGGGCACGATTTCTATAAAAAGAGTTCTCACTTAGAGGAAGAAGGCATTTTAATGAGCTTCTTAGTTCACACATTTAAATTTCTTGGAAGTCTTTGGCATAGGCAATTTCAAAATTATTACTGAATCCTTCAGCTTTTATTTTTAATTGCAATTTTAAGTGTCATGTCTTTTGATAGGGAATAAAAATAATAATAATAAAAGGTATACTCTATTTTGTATCTACTATATCCTACAATCCTTAGCAAGTATTCAAATGCACTTAGAAAAAAAGCTGAGCTATCGACTGGCTTACCTTTCCCACATTAACCTATGAGTTATAGCCCCAGGTCAGTTGTGCAGAGGGTGAACTTCCCACCCAATGTTAATTATTCCTCCTGCCAGAGTCACAGGGGACCTAGCAGTGTGCTCCACATAGCGTGCCACATGTATCCGTGCCATGTCCTGCAGGATATGGCAATTCAGGGAATTCAATCTTTTTGTTCAGCAATCTGAAGGAAAGCACATTGCTCAGAAACAAGCTGAAACTAGGTATAAACTAGGTGTAATAGAGGTGGCAGGTTTCACTCTATGTTTTCTGAAAATTAAAAAAAAAAAAAATCTGTTACTTTAAACAGGCATTTTAGTGCAAGGAAGCAGTCACAATGTAGTTGATGAAAGCTAGGGAAAGGGAGAGGAAGGCTGATTTATGCAGGACTGCCTGCCTGTGCAGCAGAAAGCTCCTCTTGTCCCTAATTATCAGCAATACACACTTCATCAATGCGTAACTGACTTCAGAGTCAAAGTAGTAAATCTTACTCCAGGTAAATCCCACTTTTATTTAAGGTAAGACCAACACTACAGATTTTGTCAGCATTTAGGCTGCCTCAGAGGTACGGTTTCTGTGGGGTAGAAGCCCTGGCTGTAGCTTTTTGACACAACTGTACTTCTCTTAGCTTTTCTTCCTTCTGGGGTCTGAAAAAAAAAAAAAACAGCTTTGCTAGTACAGCAGACACCACATAAGGCACATTTGGCTTGCCTAGTGTAAGCAGTGCTCCTCCAGTAGTAAATCACTACTCATGCAGACACAGCCTTTTGTAACAAGAACTAAATGTAACGGTATTTTGTTGAGTTTACTCAACCAGCCATGGCTGACTCAAGAACAAGAGTGAAGGAGTAAGTCAGTTCCAAAATAACTGCCATGAGTTATTACCAACAGCATGAAAAAAACACTTCTGTTAAAGCAAAGCTGAGAAAAGGGCGGATGGAGTGGATAGGGTAACAACTGGATGTGTTTCTGAGTTGATCATAACACCATCCCCATTCGGGACTATTTGGAAAGGAGGCAGGCTCCCATGCTTCCTCAGCTTCATACCTAGGATTTCTAAGCTGTAGGTCACCGTGCCCCTGCCCAGATTCCTTTTGGCGCTGCAGGCAGCCAGAGCCTACAGACAGAAGGGATCAGAGTTTTCAGATTTAAATCCAACAGCACAATTCTGGAACCCCTGCCAACCTTTTGTATGCTTACGTCTTCACCTAATCCAACTTCTGCTTCCCAACACACACAGAACAAACATGATTTCAAAATGACATCTGTATTTGTGAAATATGTCTGCACTCACAATTACAGGCATTCTTAATCTAGGCAATTCCTTTACCTAAAACTCGAGCGGCATAGATACGCAACAGAGTTTTCTACCCAGAGCAGCACACTTTTTGCAGTTTGCAGTATGTCAGCACCTCATGAGAACGCTGGTTACAACATTCAGAATATTGGAGACCTGCAACTAGTCCACGTCTTAGACTTAAGAACTGTATGTTTTGTAAGCATAGCACCTGACCTAGCAAACATCCTTTTCTGCAACAGATAAGCAATAAGGACACCTACTCAACCCACAGACAACAAGTTAATGATAAGATGGGGTGCCTTTGATGGAGATAACGGCGACAAAAGACAGAAAGGACAGTGTGTTCAATGCTAGAGCATCCATACTGCTCTAGCTTTAGCCATCTGTCCTGTGTGTGTGTTAGCTAAATAGTGCCTCATTGCCCCAAAAAGGGCTGAAAGTCTTGAGGACTGTGTTGAAAGCCTCTGATCTCACACAGGCCTAAACCTGGATGCAATGAGCATCTGTCAGGTTTGGTGGTTTGTTGCTGTTTCACCCTCTGTCCTGCAGCCTGGGCTCAAAGCTCCCATGAAAAATGGTCTTCAGAAACAGATGTCTGATTTAACAAGCCTTTACTGAAATACATTTTGAACTGGGAGAAGAGGAAATAAATCTAAATATGAAATTCAAGCAGAATTGTGCATCTTTCTAACCGGTGGTCCAGGCCAACAAAGTTATTGATAGCAACCTTAGCTTACAGTTTTTTTAAAAGCCATTCTGTGGTAGAATGTCTTTCTTTCCATAAGGCAGCAGCTGGTTCAAACCCCCATTAATATGATCTTAATTTATTAGAAATTCTAGCTGAAAGAGAAACCAGCTTTTACAATTCCCTTAGTTCAATATCAGTTTCTACACTGTAGATATTTAAGCCACTGCTGCTTAATTTAGTAACATTTTCATTATCCCCAAGGATTACTCAAGAACATTTACAAGGAAAACCATTTGTGTGAATTGTATGGCTTACTGATAATTTAGTTTGGGCTTTCTTAATGGTATTCTCTCTACATATATTTGATATATATAAAAATTAATCACAAAGTTTTTATTATTTATTTTAAGTTCATGGTGAACCTCATCTTCATTGCATGTGCACTTCTGAGGCATAACCTCCCAGCTGTAATTCAGTTATGGACACTTTTCCAGATGGATCTCATCTTTGTCCCCCTAACACCTCCCCGTTCAGGGCTGCTTTGTGATTGCTTCTTTTGGTGCCACTAAAATCTGTTTGTAAACTATACATCACCACGTAACAAATAAAGTTTCTCCGCATGTAATCCTGTTGTTTAGCAAGTTACAGATGTTCCATGCAGAAGAACCTCCTAATTAACGGTCTGGGTTGCTCCCTAGAGCTCGTCCCCAGCACAGTGCTGCCACACGCATGGTCCCACCCGCCTGTTGGTGGCACATCGCCACTGCCAGGAGGAGCAAGTGCTGGGACCTGGTGCTTCTGGATGTGATGGGAGCGTGGCATTGCCAGATCATCAACGAGTGGGATCCGTTTTGGGCTTACACACGTTGCCTGGTGCCGGCAGCTTTGCAGAGGCACTACACCCGTTCCCAGTTCCTCTCCCCAGTCTATCTGCAGGGGAATATCATGCTCTGATAGCTGAACATGCCACCTCAGCCACACAAAGGCTTAAACCAAACCCAAGCTATTACTGAAACAAGTGCCTGGTCTGCAAAGCCGCCAGGCCAGCTGGAGGGGCCTGCAGGTGGCTGGTGCCAGAAGGCTGCAGCTCTCCGCAGGGCACCGACACATCCCTCGTCTTCGTGCCCTGTCTCAAAGATTGCCCTGGGGGCTCCAGCTCTCGACCCCACCCCAGGAGTCGGGCTCTGCCTGAATGCACACCACCAGCACCAAGGGCAGCTGCCTCCCCCATTGCATGAGAACAGGGCAAACAGCCCTCCTGGTCTTAGAAAGAGATCATACAAAAAAAATTACAACAGTTCACCAACTACAGAGTAAGATTTTGCAGAGGAGCAGCTGCGAGCTGGGACAGGGGTTCTGCTCAGCCTGTGAAATAGTAGTGGGCAGCAGAAGGTAGACCACAGTACCTTTAAGTATCACAGAAATGTGATGTTTTGCGGGATGTAAGGAACACGTTAGCCTTGTGAGAGTTTACATGTAGTATTAAAAATGATTTCTCACATCTAGATGGGCATGCTTGGTCACCAGGTAAAGCCTGAGCTAGTCTTAGAAAAATGGTATGATCTTGTCCCTCCAAATCCATGCATGTTTCTAAGTATTTCTTGAGAAGTTTTTTGTTAGTAATGTGACAGTTGAACAAGAATTTCAGTCACATAGGCAGAAATCACTGAAAACTGTACCTATATTCATATTATCTCCTTGAATACAAAATTATACAACACCATAAACATGAAACCATACTTCAGAAGAGCAGCAAGGACCACTACAAAGTCTTTTCAGCTACTGTGGTGAAGTGCAGACATACTGACCAGTGTTACACTGAGTTAGCTCCAACACCTTCCCTGCATCAGACTCATCTGACTGTATTTCTTTTGTATCACTTGAGCAAAGATCATTAATGGAAGTCACGTTACAGTTTCAGCAGAAGAACGACTACAAAGCTTAAGTATTCTTTTTAGTGTTAATAGCTTCCCCAGCCAGAGTTTTGAGATAACCAGGACAGAATACTGTGTCCCAAATATGAGCCTCTGACAGCAGCAGGTTTAATGCAGCATCTTCTGAACCTGTAATTGAAGTGCTGCCTATTATCAAGATACAGCACAGAGCTTAATTAGAAACAGAAATCAATAATGATAATCTAGAAGGTATGAGAAAGGTTTTTAGCAATTTTCACTGTAGGTTCGGATTTCTTCCCGAGATTTGTTTCCAATAATAATGGAAGCTTAATGTAAAAGTAAGAATCACCCCAATGTATTATTCTGCTGTTACACGATTTAATGCACTTTCCCAACAGCTACGGTTTCCTGAGGAGGACGGCATCATCTCTTATCGAAGTACCTGCTGCAGATGAGATCTTATCAGATGTACTTTAGGAAGACAAATCTAACACTGTTTAAGATGTTAAGGCTCCTCCTTCCACAATTGTTGTGCATACTTTTTCAACATTTTGTGAGAAGTTAGAAAGGGTATGGTGGGCTCTTCAAGGGAAAGCAATCACACCAGATAGTCCAGACTTAAATCGCAACCCTATTTGTCGTAAGTGGAGTTGAACAGTAACAATTGAAGGTATTTTGGTCTTCAGAAAAGTACCAAAGCACAGTCATCTGCAAACCTCAACTGTGGTTACTTGGCTCAGCATGCGATTAGTACCACAGGACACCCATACCCTACTAAAACACTGGACAGGCCCTCCACAGAGGGCAAAGAAAAGCAGAGATTACCTGAAGATACAAAACCTCCGATTTCATTCATCTTCAGAAGCAGTCATCCTGAAAACTAAATGCATGTCTTCTTTTGGGTGCACCAAGCCTTGCCTCAAGTGTAGAAAGCAAATGTCACTGTCTCAGATGTTTCTGCCCCTGGCAAGGCAATTAGGTATGCTGCACTGACGGCGTAACGTTCCTGCTGGTATCACCTCGACCACAAACCAGCTACAGTTTGTGCTGTGCTCTAACAACAATCTTTTCAAATCTGATTTGTGTCACTGACTATCAATTTAAAACCTACTGGCTAGACAAAATATAGACTTTATCTGGATTTCTTTTATTATCTAAATTACTACCCAGCACTTGCACAGAAAGTACAAAGAAAGGTGTTCTCACACAGCAGGAAAAACACCGTAACTTACATATTTTTTGCTAGAATAAGGATTCTTCATTAGCATAAAGCTTTTAAGCTACACCGAAAATATTTAAGGCATTTCTTTTCAAAGCACAAAATTGATAATTTTATCAAAGCACTTCCACATATGATTTTTTTCCCCCTCCATACAATTTGCTCCGGCAGCACAGATGAGACAGTGATCAGACTACTACCATGAGCAACCTGAAATTTACCCCTAAAGATACCTAAAATAAGACTTCCCTTTTAATTTTGGTACATCAACACAGTAACGCATTTAAAGCACGGCATTTAAGATGCATTCAGACACTGATTGCTGCCACAGGTGACTGAAGAGCCAGCTTTCTACAACTAAAGACCAATGAAAGGTAATAATACAGATAGCAAAAAAAGGACAACTCTAAATCTTCTCACACAATCAGGAAGTACCCAGTGATTCATTTTAAAGACTTCAGACCTGCCATATCAATGTTCTAAGGAAAAATGAAAATGGAATTGTGTTTTGTTGTTTTATTATTTTGCAATTCAGAATTACCTGCAGTAAATATTTCAACACAGAGAAAACTCCCCCTAAACTCATTATCTACAATATAAGTACCAAGACAGGCGGCAGGAAGCTCACACAGCGATCCAACTCGCGTCACAGTATTTACAGAACTCCCAGGGGTTCTGGGCATGGTAATAAATTTGAAATATTTCCCAGATGAAGAATGAACTTCTAACCTTCCCGGTATTTCACTGCCACTATGGCTCTTCCAGGCCACAAGATTCAGACTGAACAGAAGCCAGCCGACAGCATTTTCAATACATTTACTACTGTTTCCCCAACTTTTCTTTCACCACTTTCCACTCTTATCTCACGGAAATACTACAGATTCTTTCATTGCTGGTGAGAGCACAACAGATTTTTCCAGCGCTCTCAACCCATTACACATGTTGTAAATAAAGCCGGGACCCAGCACTATTCCTCCTGCTGACAGGAAGGGCAAGAATGCTGTCAACACAGCTAACAGAAATCTGACATCATACCAAAGGTTTTCGGACATCGAGTTATTGCCTAACCTACCAGGAAATACCCTACCCTGGCAATGGTACCCACAAGTTACTTGGTCTGAGACCATGCCCACACACTGAGTTTTGTACCAAAGAGTAACTTGAAGAAAAGCACAGAGCAGCACACGCCTTTTATCTGTTTCATACCTGTCCCTGAAGACCATCTCAGATGTGGATGGGATTCAGAAGCATCAACCTTTAGGGGTTAGGATTTCCCCAGCCGTGGGTCTTCCCCCAGGACATTTCATGTTTTCTTCCAGGTTCAAAGCGCTTCTTGAATGTGCAAGTCAAAATCACGATGCAGGAATCATGGGCATGTGAAATCTCAAACTGCATAGATGTAACCAGAAACCTGTATTTTCTGTAACTATTTGGAGCAGAGCAGTCTGGTGAGCTTGCTGACAAGGTGCCTCCGTACTCAGGGGCAGTGTGCACCTCTCTTCAAATAAAATGCCAGAAAAAGGCACTTCCAGCAGATCCATCCTTGAGCTGTTCAGGCAATGGCTACCTAACCCATTTGGTTATCTAAAATAACCAAACCAGCCTAAAAGCATCTGCTGAGGTTAAATAAGGCTACCTCACAAAAAGCAGCTGAACCAGTAGATGACAGCAGGGCCTCGGGAGGAAAGAAATGTGGAGGCAGTGCCCACTATTCCCGTGGAACAGTTTGGGTCACTCAGCAGGAGGTACGGAATTAATTCCTTGCAGCTGATAGAAGCTGTGCTAAATAAATACCATCATCTTCCAAGATGAACTTGAGATTTTCATCATTCTGAAATTCCTGAACATTTATCAAAACAAATCTTTGTACCCTAGACTATCCAGACATAGCAGAGAGCTGAAATTCAAAGATGTTCCACAGGTAAAGGTACAAAGAACATTACTAATGAGAAAAAACAGGTCTTCCTTTACAATTCTTTCTTTTGGCTTCCTCAAAAGTGTAAGCTATATAGAAAACATGCTTTCTTCTTCTATCCAACCCCTCCTAAAATGTACATGATTTCTCAGCTGAACACACTTTCAGTGCCACTATTACTTCTACCAGTAGCAAAATACCGTTTCTTCCGGTATTCTTAGAACCTGTATTGCTTATGGATATTCCTAAAACAGTCTTCAAAATATTCCATTCATTTTCCACCATCCTCTGAATAATAATAATAATAAAAAAAAGATTTCCCAACTCTAACTCCAATAGATAAAGGGATAATGGATTTATTTTTTTTTTTAGAATATACTCCTCAACCCTTAAATACCTTTATAGCTAAGTTGTATAATCATTTCCAGTTAAAGCCATTTTTCCAGGTTCAGTCCTTCTGCAATACGGGTAAAGAAACTAAATCAAGTACTTTAAAAAATAAATATTAGCACTATATAAAGCTCCACTAACACTTTTTTAATTACAAAGGCTAGCCTGTCCAAAGGACTACTTCCTAGCACGTGGAAACAGATGGCATCTTTAAGTGTCATCAAAACTGAGTAAACTGCATTACTTGAAGGTAACATTTATCTGAATTTAAATGATGCCAAATTTAACAGAAAGGCATGACATTACAGGGCTGTTCAGTTCATGTATTTGTGTGCAGTTAGAAATAAGCTATCTCCCATTTCCCTTGTGCAAAAGCACAAGCAGCACAGCAGAATTTACCAGTTCCTCACCAGCGGAGCACAGCATGCGTTTAGACGTGAGGCAGGAGAAGGTATGCCACCCTTGGGGGATGAAGGGCAGCGACTCCATCCCTGCAGCCAGGTGTGCATCTCACCCCAAAGTAGAGGATGCACAGCAGCTTGCTGCCACTCGTATCGCATCAAGGAGAACGCATGTGAGCTTCCAGGGTTCGTATCCATATGAAAGGTTACAGAAAAGTTGCTTTGTTCCAAGACCAACCATTAGTGAGCACTCTCTTCACTCCATGCACAATTTAAGCTTACAACTGGATAAAATGGTTGTTTCTAACTACCTGCAAAAATATCAGTTGGCATCTTGCGCTGCAGGGAAATCTCAGTTAAGAGTCATCAACAGGAACGCCATTTCACTTTAGCTGTCCTAACACTGTCAAATAATGCCACCTTACCCACACCTAAGTAGAGATTTACAAATGACTCACTGAATTGCCATCATGAAATATTAATCGGAAAGAAAAAAGAGATTGACTGCAGTAGTACTACTTCTATTATGCTTTTGAAATCTCCAAACAAAAAAAAAAAACACCCGGGTGCTTCAAGAGATGCAGAAAAATAGATGAGACATGGAAATTAAATACCAAAGTCCTGGATTTCTTGTATGAACTTCTGCCAGACTAATTCCTAGGAATGACAGAAGAAGCCTATATTAAGCAAAATCATGTAGTTAGTAGGTGGTAGAAGAGACAATTTTTCTGTTCTAGAAGAAAATGATACAATCATCAGGTAACAGTTACACTATTCAACCCTTCAGCAAATTATAGTAATGGAGAGATACAATTACTCTCTACAGTGACCTCTCAAAGTAAAGCAGAATTAAGTAAGATTAGAACTAAGTAATAAAACCAGAAACGCAACTTCCAAAATGCAATCTGTGTAATCTTCAATATATTTTAATACTGAGGCATTAAAAGAAATCAATTTTTTTTGTGCTGGGTGTACAAGAGAAATTCAGCATAAAAGAATTGGCAGAATGTATTCTAAATTGTTACAATGGAAAAAAGAAATTACTTGCATTAGTTTAGATAAGTAGCAAAGAGTGAGCTCAAGATCACTTTTATCCCCAAGTGACCTGGCTCTATATCCTACATTAAGGCTATAATCTTGGTCCTATCTTTGATTTTCTTTGCTTAATTGTATGATACCATTAATAATATTAATTTCTGCCACTGCCCATAAAACTGAAAACCTCACGCCAATTCTGTAAAATTGATAATTTGGAACTGAATTAAACACAGCACACAAGGAGATACATTAAACCATCATAAAGTGCAATGAATCACGAAGCCCATAATACTGAAAAAGACACAGCACCTATCTTCATTCCTCAGCCCAAGAACCAAGATAAGAGAAATGGCTTTTGCTGCACGACCAGAATTTGCTTTCAAAATACTTCAAGTCAAAGCAGAGCTATAGTAACACCAGTCCCCAGAGCAGGTGGCAGTAAAACACAAGGTGAAGCCTTAATTGGAGGCAACTAAGAGGGAAGAGTGCAAAAGTGAGCACCACATGCTCTCAGGACAGTACTCCCTCTGCTATGTTCACCAACAAATGTTGCACCTTGTCAGTGTTCAGTTTTACACAGAACTGGACATGGTTACATAGCTTACTGGTCAACTCCCCTTGAAAGCTTGCACCCCCCCCCTTTTTTTTTCCTCCCAAGCTAATCTTCTCCAGTTCTTCTATACCAGAAACACAGCCCTTTTCCCAAGTGCCAGGTAAGGCATGTACAACCTAAAGTAAATACACCTCAATTACTAAAATATGACAAACTTTTATACACTGTTGAGAGTGTAAACAGAGTAAGAACTCTGCTAATAAGATGCCTTTGCATTACACTGCATGGTATTAGAATCTAAAATACATTGTATTTTTGCCACAAAGGTTTTGTCTATAGATAAGCCTTCCTTAGCAGTTCCTCCATGATTATTTATTCTTAGTCTCTTCAAGACTTACTATGAAGACAAACCTTCTTGTACCACAATCCCTTGTAAAACAACTCAATTGTCTTACAAGGACAATGCATACTGTCACCAGTGTGACACACAATTAAATTCCAGCTGAAATAACTTAAACCAATGTAACGCTCCAATTAAAAAAATCTTATTTGCACAGGTTATATAAAAGGCTTTTAAATCAACATTATCAATGTTTCAGTGCTGCTTCTATTTAAAATAGCTTTCCTGAGAAAACAAAACAATTGCACACACAAAATAAAACCCCGTATTACAAAATAACTATCCCAGCTCTTATCTTCTGGCAAGTTCCTTGAAAACAACAGTATATTTAGGACTATGAAAAATATTTTATACGATGTCCTTTTCAAGAAGAAACCTAAGAAGTATTTCACATTACGTGAGCTTATACAGCAGCTTTTAACCACACTCAAGTGTATTATATAAGCAAATCCCTCATTTCAATATTTATGAAATCATACGCAGTTCAAATAATAAATCAGAGTAACATATAACTTGCAATATTCGCAGCACATTCACGTTGGTGGTTTTTTGTTGTTTTTAACTGAGGCATGAAGAAAAACAGCTGACAAACTCCAAGAGCTTTTGCAGCAAGGTCTTTAAATGATTGCACACAAATAAAACTTATGAACAATAATTCAGAGATGTGTTCTCTCTGAGAATTAAATATTCTTCCTACCTTGCACTGCAAGTTCTGCTTGAGCTTCAATCGTCTCGTTCCCATTATCTGCTATGCAGGTATACATCCCCACATCCTCTTCCGTAACTTCACTGATCACCAGACTGCCTCCCGCAAGAAACAGAAACCTCTCGGAGCTGTGCAAAACAGGACAACAGGGTAAATTGATGGACAAATGGATTTAAATGGACAAAATGATTTAAAAATTGACTCAAATTCACAGAGAAGCACATACAAGTCCTTTACATGAAATGGCTAAATAAACTTAAGTGTTCACACACAATATTTCTGAGTGTCATTTACAAGGAGCATTCTCAGAGAGGAATTTTTAACTAGATGGTCACGTTCCGTGCTTTGGCATCAGATTTTACACTAAGATAACTACCTCAACTGCAGGATTACCTGCCAACAGGTCCCAGCTAAGAGGAAAACAAGTTTGTCATGAAACAGTTTTGGGAACCTCTTGACAGCAGTTCAAGGACAGAAAGTAAAGAGATGCATACTTATTGTACTATCGTTACAGCCAGAAAGAAGCAGAAGCCTTCTATCATTGAGCAGGAGAAAAATTATTACATAAGAAAAATAGCCACTTCAGTGGTAATCAAAGACAGTCAAGGACAATCCTTTTATCTCAGAGAAGGAAAAGCTGTACAAAAGAGCGTCAAACAGGAGCTGTCAAGCTGGCATCACCTCCCTTCCTCCCCTTCCTTGTATTTTTTATTTCATCTGCCCAGGTAAATTTTCAAGAAAACAGTGCTTTGTCCAGCCCTTGAAGTTCCTGGTCTGCATATGGACATTGACACTCCAGGAACATGTAAGGGCTTTCCAAACACTACTAAGGGGAACAGAAAATGCCAATAAAGCTCATCCTGCAGAAGTTATGTCAGACACATTAATGCTACACTAAAAGCGTGCCTAAAGAAAAGCAAGTAAATTAGGCAAGTGCCTTGCACTGCTGATTTTCCCCATAGCCAGCCTCCAGAAAAGTGAAGTCACACACACGTGGCATGTGGGCAGGCTAAAACAGTCCAAAGTTACTAGAAATTGTCACATCAGCCAACAGAAAATTATCTAAGATCCACCTACTTGAAGCACGCAATGCTGTTTACATGAATTTATCAATTCTGAATTTGACCAGCTTTCTGCTTCAGAAAAACAGTTTTCCAAGATTCCGAGCTGCAAGAAAGGTGAGCAGGCAAAATGCTCTATCTAGTGTCCTTACACACCTCCTGTAAGCCATCTAAATCAGGGGGCATGCTTTTAAAAGAAAAATAAATATTCCAGTTGATTATTTCCCTCAAGAAAATTTAAAAGACAGCCCATAGTCTTCCAAAATGGTCTTCCAAGTCCACTGCTCTTAAATACATGGAAGAAAAAAAGTCATGTCAGACTACTTGGTGATTCCATTCGCATGCCTTCACTGTGGAATACGTCTGGGCTTAAAGCAAACTGGTTTTGTAATAAAGTAAAAAAAAAAAAAATATCTTAGTTTTGGCAAGGATAGTAAAGCATTTCCACAAAAGAGTGAAGCAATCAGATTTCAGACACTGGAGACAAAGAATCAGCTTAATATAGAAGTGATAACATAATTTAAAGTGTCATTAAAAACAACAGAGATTGATCATTCAAATGTCAGGGAACAGCAAAATCAAATTCAAGCCTTTTGTATGTATTCCGTACAGCCTTCACTTACCACGTTACATACTCCTAATACACAATTGCTTGAGCTACTTGGGATACCTAACTCACATCTTTTTTTTTTTCCAGGATTTCATTATCACATAATATGTAGTGAACCTTTATTAAAACTCTGCAGTCAGTTCTAGCCTGAGGTTTTGGCTTTTTTTCCCCTTTTAAAATACCATTCCCAAAACATCTTCTAATCTCTTTGCAGTCTTGCTGAAGCACAGCAGATAAAATCAGACAGTAAATTAGATTATTCTGTGAATCTACTACCAGAAAAATCTCCATAATTACTCTGCTATGTTTAACCTTCACTGAGTTTGGCAAACGTAATTCACTTAACACAAATCACTCAGAGTGCCTGGCAAACAATAATATATAATAATTAAAAGATCACATATTCATGTGAGGTATTAAGGAAAAAACCCTGCATTAAGAACGTGTTCATACAACTAAAGACTTTATTTTAACACATACAAAAACAGCGCAAAATTAACGCTTACATGCAACTTTAGCTTTGCAATTTCCTCTCTTCAGAAAATGATTAACCATACAACTAGGTTACAGTTTTCTGCGGGCACTTCTAGTCATATAAAATTTAGCTAAACCGAACAGCCTGATAACACTGAAGAGTTAGCTGTACTCCAGCCTTAATAAAATGTAATGTTATTGCTCCAGGTGTTTATTTTGCGATTAGCCATCTCATTTACTGTGTTGGTTTTTTTTTTTAGAATAAGAATTTCTTGTGATGTTGCATTTGTATTTCCTTCCACATATATATGTTTGTACAAATATGAATTGAGTGGCATAATACATGCTGCCTGAGCACGCCCTAGTAGAATGGTGATTCGTGTGCTGTGCAAGGGTTTCCAAGTAGAACATCCAAATATTTGAAACTCCCAAAAACTGAAAATCCATCTTGGCAGCCACTTCAAGTGGAACCTCACTTTTCAACTTCAGCAGTATCAAGAGCACAAATCACTCCTGCATTTACTAACAGACCCTCACACAGTAGGATCCTTAGCCAGACATGTTTCTGAAAAAAAATCAGCACAGCTTCGAAGTTGGCAAAACTGGAGAAAACTATTCAACCTGTATAAAACATTTCCACTTGAGCCTTCTGTATCAGATTATGCTGCCCGTATGGCAGACTGAACTTAGTTAGAAAAAAGGAAGTAATTTTTATACTTCATAGCTTCATACTTCAGTGGTTTTCCCCACTTCCTTCCATTCTCTATCTTCTGTGATACTGGCACAGATATTACTCATTCTGAGTCTATAGAGGAAATCCATCTGAAAAAGCAGAACGCACATTCAAATTGCTGAAGTGCGTGTTTGGCAGGTCCAGTGTGCATCAGTATGGTATTAACAATAATCTGGTGGGTTTTTTAGAAGACAAGATCCTACACAGATTCTCCTTAGAACCACAGTTTCACAGTAAAACATTTTACATTACATGAATTGCCACAGCTATAAATAAAAATACAAGATTAGGTGCCTAACCCACTTCACAAGGGGAAAAAACAGGGATATGCAATCTGAGTTTTGTTTCCTAACACACACATCAGAATATTTACACGTGCATATATATGTACATTTAGGTCTCTGTATTGTGTATAGACAAAAAAATACTTTAAGATATTTTGAAAGGCAGAAGGAACACGAAAAAGCAGTCCAGAGGAAAATGATCCACCCCCTGGGATAAAGAAAATCCATGTTAATAACAAAAGTCATGCTTTTATATAAAACGGGGATTTTAATACAAATTAAATACAATTTGGCTACTAAATTAACAGAATCTGCTAACAAGCTAAGGTACATATTTCGCAGCATTTTAACTGCAGGCTTTACTCCAACAAAACCTTAATTCTTGGTTCTAGAGATTTTTCAGTTCCTCTGTTCAAGAGAATGATATGACAGCTGTCAAGGCAAACCAAGTTTAAGAACTTTTTGTTGCCTGCTGTTTGAATCACTTCTCTGTTAAGCCATTAGTCACTAGGAGTAGGCTTAAAGTGATCAAACTGTGCGGAAACTCTTAGTGAACTATGAAGCAAATTTCTTCCTACAGAGTGGAAAAAAATAATCAAATTTTCTCCTTTACATGCATTAAAAGTGAACTGTATAAGGAGTACACATGTCACTGTAAGGAGAGAAAAAAACTATGTGTTGGAACAACTAAAAATAAAAATAATGAATTTCATCAGCAAAGCAAGGTAACTTTACTCACTCATGTTCAACCAGACCAGAAAGATTCTGTAGTACATTAAGGCAAACACGATATGGTTTTTCCTTTTTCCCTTTTCCCTTTTTTTACTCCTTTCTGGTTCTATCTTTGAACAGAAGAAAACACCTATTTCAAATCGAAGGGAATTTTTCTTTGTCTTTTCAACTTTACCTTCCTCAGTGAGCACACAGGCAGAGGATGTGGCAACCAACAGATTCCAAAAATACACAGGCACCTGCAGTTTGGTGAGAGCCCTTCCTGAGAAGATGCATTAACTCGTTCATACAGGAAGAAAAAGGTGCAATGCTGCAGGTCTGTGACTGCTGACTGGGGCCTGGCAGAGAACCTGAACAGCTCAATTGTCAAGTAGACAGGTGCTTAGTAAAGAAATGTTTGGGAAAACTGACCGACTTGTGGCTCTTGTTACTGCCTTACCAGGGTCCATACGGTGATGGAAAGACACGAAACCATGCTTTAAAATCGAGCTGGTCATAGCACAGACAAGTGCTGTTCTGACTGCCCATACCAAGCACCTGACATACAGTCTACAGAGGGATTTGTACCGTAGCATAATTCAACTGGGAACCATACTTGTAACCAAAGTGAAACAATGCTAAATTTAATGCTAAATATTCTGAAAAATCATGTCATGCATGGTTCAAATTGTGCACATATTAAGATCAAATATGCTTACTAGTATTATGCCTCAGCTCACCAGTTGTAACATTTCTCACCAAATTTTGAAAAGCAATAGAATATTTGGGAAGCCTTCACCACGTGCACAGAAAAGCTCATAACAGATTTAGCAGCACTGCATCCAAAGGAAGAATTGATGATTTGAGCTTTAAATCAAAAAAGTGATAAGAAAATAAAACAAGAGCTCTCCATGATTTGAGCTTCACTTTCCTTGTGCACTGAACGTGACATAGCTTGGAGAAAGGTGGCGTATCAGAGGGGGGAGGCAGCAAACATTTGTAAAAATATTTGTAAAATGATGTTATGTCATAAGAAAGAGAAATTAATATCTTACCAGGCACATTCATTTTGACATTTCATCATATTCAGTTGTGCAATTCTAATGAGACTGTACCATCCTTTCAATGAGAATGATTTCTTATATTTACAAAAAATGAATCAAATAAAATCATGGGCCATCAGATTGACATCAGCACAATTTCTCAGAGGTATTAGAACCGTTAGTCATTACCTAGAGAAGCTCGCATTTTCCTGATAAAGACAGTTTACACTACAAGCCCATAGACTTTTTTATATAAGAGTTGACAAAAAAAGACGTATTGCTATCACTGTTGCTGTAAAGTGACTCGTGTATTCCTCCAGATGCACCAGGTGGTAGCCATGCCGTAGCCTGCAACACAACTTCACCTCTCACTGTTTCACGACTAACTTGTTTCTATGTGAATCTCACCAGCTTGGAATGATATAGAACATCCAACTATCTGGTTATAATTTTCTTGTTCTTCATTGGGTTTGTTCTGCTTTTTAAATATGCGTATTTTTTTGGACCACATTGTTTTGAATGAATACACCAGTGGCAATGCATAATAGTTTTCACTTCACACATTCTTGGAAGCCTACACTTTTTTTTTTTTTTTTTGAAACCATGCCTAGCATTTTAATATTCTGCTTTAATGAGAAAGTAAGAAATTCTTCTTTAAACACTTATTCTTAAATCTTTAAGGGACACATAGATGCATATTGGACATCTTCATCACAGGAAGAGTAATGTGAGCGCAGGAATCTCCAGAGATAATATGCTAGCATGAAGACAACCTTGGCTTTTCTGCCATGTCCTCATCCCCTTAATTGCTTCTTTTATTCCAGTGGCAATCTAAAAGTAATTTATTCTTAATAACTTTCCTGCTTCAAATAAGATTTCTTGGTTTCAGATGTCTGTAAAAAAGGTACTATTTGTGACAGTTCTACAAGTCTCTTAACTACCCTGTCTTAGCGTTCAGTCTAGAAACCCTCCACCATTTGAAAGCCACAATCTGTTTTACCAGTTTAAAAATTGTTAAAAGAGTAGGAAGCAAGTTGTGCGTGCATCTAAAATTGTAACTCTAGCTGTGTTTGTAGATTCTTACTCTTACAGAAGTAGTATGTATTAACCATTACTCACCTTTCTGTAGTAAGCTCTTCTTCATTTCTCGTCCACCTAACATATGGAGTTGGAAATCCTACAGCAACGCATGGGAAAACCGCACTTTGCCCAGTAACTTTTGTAAGCGACGATGGTTGCCTTGCAAAGACCAAGTTCTGTGGCTCCTCTGGATCTGCAAGTATTTTGTAAATGACAACGAAGTTACCAGATGCAGAATCAGGAGGTGATCATACCAATAAAAACACAAATGAAATGTCTAATGTCTTTCCTGCCTCTTCACAGGACTGAATTGTCATGCTACCTACAAAAGCTTTCTGCAAAATACTCTCCCAGCCTCCCACAAGAAAAGCTCTTTACCATTTCCTCCACACATGCAAACTGATTCAACACTGTTGGGATTCTGACCCCTCAAACTGCCTGGGAAACAATTTCAGCTAAAAGCTACAGCCCTGCAACAGAAAATTCCGAAAATTCCATCAGCTAGTCAAGATTTACAAAAGAAAAAAAAAAAGAAAGGTTTGACTTTGTCCAGCCTACCTCTGGCCATCACCACAAGGCTGGCTAGTAAGAACCTACATCTAACAAACTGACTTCCTACACCAGGGCTGAAAGCTATGGGGAAAGAACACTGTTATACAAATCCAGGATCATTTTCATGGATTACCTTCACCTCGCTCTGCCCATCCAGCCCAGGAATACATTCACTGAATGCACTGGACTCAGCCGTCCCCATTATATCATACTTTATCAGGTGGCTGCTTGAGAAGCTGCCGTTATGCACATGAAAATGAAGTTACCAAAGCAGAAAGTGAACGATAAGCAAAAGCAACAACAAACTAGACAATTTGCACACTGAAGTACTGCAACCTTTGTCCTAAAACAAGAATATACCATGGTTTTCCATCCCTGTAATGGTGAATCCTCTCAACTAGTTTGGGCTTTGCTTTGATTTGGACCAGAGAGGGCTTTGCTCCTTTTTTCTTCTCTGCCCCCCCCCCTTTAAGAGCAAGCAAAAGCAAAGAGCATATTTACTCGGTCTGTAACTAGCAGAAAAGGCCACTTGGGCTGTAAGAACTGAAAACATACCCACCAATAAGTACTGTCCTGTAATCCATGCCTTGCACCATGATATGAACTACATGAATTCCTACATACCAGATGCAGCATGTCTGCTACATTAATTATCAGAAGTCCTCCTACTAACAGCTCAAAAAACTCATTTGTTTGTGTTACATTAATTGCAGTACTCACAATACTCAGAAGTGCGCTTACTGGTTTGGTACCAAGTAAGTTATAGAACTGGACAAACCCTCAACCTATTATCAAAAAATTATCTTTGACCACCTAAAAGGAGGCAAACTACTCTGTGCCCACACCACTTTTCCTCCCTGAAGCACCCACCATGTCCTTCAAGCATGGTATTTGGTCTGTCTCACTTGGGACCCACACAATACTTGCCAGAACTTCTCAAAGTTGTTGGTTTTGGCCTTCTCCGAATATTAACTGAGCATTTACAGTGCTACACCAAGGGCATGCATGTCCTTCAAGGTGTAAGAAGAAGAGGCTGCCAAAGTATTCAAGAGAACCAGGCCTGATGGAAGTTATGTTTCAGGATTGTCCTAAGCTGAGGGAGCCAAACTCCGAGTGATTCTGGATCACACCATCTGTCCCAAGCCCACGCACAAACCATTACAGCAGCTCCACCCTCATTCCCTATTAGAGGGAACTAGTCTGCTTGCTCCAGAAATAATACCATGTGTGAACAGGCACGAACACAGTGAGAGTAACCCAGAGCGGCATATGGAGCAAGCCAAGTTGAAAAAAAAAAATGGATGTAACAGATTGCCAGCGAGTAATCGCTACACTGGGGAGAGGAGCTGGTCTCATTCAATAGAGACAGAACTTGCTTATCCTCCAAGCTCACAAAAAGGAGTTGAGTTCTCAGGTTTGTGGAAGTAGGATTCAAGAATTACGTGGTTATTTTTCTTGCATTCCTACACTTGAAATTACCTGCTAATTAAGGAGCAGAGGTCAGAAGTGTGTCCTCCTGAATGGTGGCAGATGAAAGGCAAACTGAATGCTCTAAGGAAGCTTGCTAGGAGGAAAAGTACTGCAGTGTCCATAGATGAAAATCTGTATTATGCAAGTGCATGTTGGGCTTATTTCAAAGATTTAGATGCAGAACATTGGAGTGCCTGTCATGCACATATCAGATAACGATTTAAAATTGGAATAAAGCCAATGAAGAACAGATTAATTCAAATCCTTCAATCATATGCATCTCAAACCTAACAATCAATTACGTGGCTACTCAGGATTAAGAGAGCTTTCTGTGCAACAGTTTAATCCCACTTTAAAAAAAAATGTGCCTGCTGGGGGGCTTCACAAAACTTCACTACTGACACTTTTAGACTCACTACGAAGTAAGGAATCAGCATTATTTGTATGTGCTAATAACTGTCTCAAGTCACCTTTAACAACACATCGCAGAGATTCTGGCTGTATCAGGAATCAAGAATTCGAAAAGATCAATACAATACTGAAGCATATTAGAAAGTCTTTAATTGCCAAAAATCAGAAAGATCTTAATATTCTTTTGAGAGTCTGTAGAAACACCAAGATCAAACAAACTAAAATAATTAAATTGTCTTTCAAAAAAGCACTCTTCTTTAAAAATTATCTGCTTCATTGAAGGAAGATGGACCTTTTTTTCTCCCCCCGGAGGTGAAGAACTTAATAAAACTAATACCTAGTTTATTGGATAATTTATTACCTAAGCCTAGCAGACGCCTCTACTTTAAAATGGAAACAGTTGCAATAGTAAAATTGGGGTATTTTAAACAAAGAAGTGACATAGCCATGAGAAATGGGAATATTCATTGAAAGGGACCTCTTAAGATGTTTGATGCAGCCACCTGCTTCAAGTCCACTGTTGCCAGCAGTAGGTCAGGTGAATCATGATATTGCCCAGCCTAGCCCTGAAAACCTCCAAAGATGGAGAGAGATTTAGCAACATTCTCTGGCCGTCCGCCAAGCAATAAAATTGAATCAGAATTCCAACATGAAGACTAAATCAGAAGAGACAACATGAAGCTCTGGAAATCATTAAGAAAACCCTTACAAAACACAACCCATGTTTTCCTACTTTGGGAAAGAGCGATTCCCATTCCTGTCTTATTCTTGGTCAATTTTCAAAACTCTGTGTCAGAACATCTGGTAAGACACAGCTCTGTTCAACAGAGTAATACTGTTTTAGAAAAAAACACTTTCAACATGCAGTAAGTGAAAATTGGACTTTTGTTCTCATTTTAAAAATCTATATATTTCAAAACAATATGCATAGCTAAACCTTACAAAATAATGGGATTCATGGTCATCCCCTTTTTGGGATCTGGAAACTTCCCCAAAGGGTCTAGCATTTAAGAAGGTCGTCAATACTAGGATCACTAAAAAGTGCTTCAGCATCCCAAGAGCAAGGGACAAAGCAACAATTTATTTTGGAAACTTCAACAATATTTTAAACAAGGGACTCAAGTCTGAGGAACTTACATATCCCCACATCCATACTCAAAAGAGTCAATTCTTTGTTGCAATAGAAACATATCACTTACAACTTTTTAAGAGAAACTTTACCCTGAAAGCCAAACCATTAAATACGGCAAAAACTTTTTGCATGTCTGACCTATTTCCAACCACTGCAATGAGCTCAGACACTTATAACTGATTTTGCTTCTCTGTTTTCCAGATGCAAAATACAGGTTAGTCTTCCCAAGAGTCAAAATGCTTTATAGTTTAAGTGCCTGCAGTCATTTTAAGCTACTTGGAAAAATAGCTTCCACAATGCATATTAGACTTAGTCCAACTTTAAACATACAAAAATGCAACATGGGGGATTCTCACTTGTTGGCCTTGCAAGCATTCTTACATTTGGTTGTTTTTAGTTTCCCTATCAGTGGACTTTTTTTTTTTTTTTTTTTTTTTGAAGAAAAACAGATTAATACCTGGAAGAATTTTGAGCTCTGCTTCATCACTGTATTTGGGGGTCCCACCACTTTCAATGATGCAGCGATAGAGTCCTCCATCCGTATCAGTTGCATTACTAATAATAAGAGCTCCACTTGGCAATTTAAATACACGATCATCCAGAAAGACTGGCTGACGATCCTGCTCCCACCTCACAAATGGTGCAAGGTCAACATTGACTTCACAGTTAAGGATTGCACTGTTTCCTTTGTAGACAGACGATGATTCTGGCTGACTGGTGAACCTGGGAAGACCTGCAAATAGGAAATACAAAATTTACTAAAGTGACAAAAATTAGAGGTATTCTGAAGGTGACACCAAAGCTTTGAAGTACAGGTCAAGATTCATGAACCTTCTTTAAAATGAAAAGTACAATGTTCTCCAACTCTTCTAGAACTTGATAGCAAAGTGATAGTATAAAGGCAAATAAATCAATTGTTTTAGAAATAAGCAAATGTTGGAAATCAGAAAAAAAAAAAAGTCTTCGGAGTCCTCAAAAACAGAAGCAGACATGCCAGTAACCTCCGCTCACTTCTCCAGAGTTGCTGCTTAAGGAACATATAGCACAGAACACAAACATCAAGACCTCTCTGCCTTGTACAGTATAATAAATACACTTTGAACCATATTTTGTAAAAGCCATGGATTCTCATACAACATTAACACAGATGCCACCTAGTATACACTGGGACATTGTGACACTGAACAGATGATGCCGCACAAGAAAAGGCTTCATGTACTCTTTCCGCTCTGAAGTTTACAATCCAGGCGACATCTTAATTTACCACCTACAGAACTACTTATAAAGAGGGTTTTTTTCCCCTGTATTTTTACATTTCTAATATTAAAATTAGAAGATTAGCAATTAAGAATTTAAGCAACAAAAAGTTTAGAAATATTTTCTACAACTTTGTCACCAACCACACATAAGTAAAAGTTTAAGTCACAGTAAGCAAAGGTTTAGCTTCCCTGAAATTTTAACCAGGCCGCGGAAAGGAGCTTGAGGGCATTAAAGGACCAAATCTGACTGAAATTCAATGGAAAAGGGATATCCCTTTGAAGCTCTCAGCTCCCCAAAGCCTTAAGCATAGCACCATAAAGTAAAAATTGCATTTGTCCATAAGAAAATCTTTATCTTTCTTACATTAGTACCTTTGAGAATGAAGTCTCTTCACAAGATAAAGCTACGGCTGCAACACCAGAACAGCAGCTCTATGCACAGAACACATTAATCTCCCAAATAAAAAGGTTTTTCACAACCTCCTGCACAGGATACATGACAGAGCCTCTGACAGGAAGACCTGAGGCCTCCAAACAGCTTCGTGGTTGTTTGGGTGCCTGGTGCTGGCAGCGAGGCGGGTGCCATGAGATGAGGCAGGCGCCATGAGGTGGTTGCAGCCATTTCCAGGCAGCCCCGCCACAGCTACGCCCCTCAGCAGCCTGACTGCAGCAACAGTCTCCAAAGAGGATTTCTGGTCTTCTTTAGGCTCGTACTTAATATTGTCATAGAAACAGCCTGTTGGCACTATTGACATCTTGCCTTCCCTTCTCCCTTCCTGCTTCATGTAGATTTTAAGCTTTTTCCTTTCAAGTCACTACACTGTGTGCCTTCAATGCAGAAGATGGAAAGCAGGACTGGGTTACACAAAGGAAACCATCCGAGCACAATTATTCTGGCACAGGAGCAGAACCAGCTGGCTCTGGTAACCTCTAGCTCGGGGCTGCTGCCCACGGCCAGGACCCCAGCGGTGAAAGCACCAACACCGCCATCTTGCAGGCATGGCTCAGCTCTCACCACCTTCTTTGCTTCCTCCAGCAAGCCTAACTCTGAAGTCCTTTATGCAGAGCTGCCACTTCCAGAAGTTTAACTTCATCAGAAATGTGAGGTGCTTTACAGTTCTTTTGTTGTTTCAAAAGGGAGAGCAAACAACCATTCAGACCATGGAAGCTAATGTTAGAACATATGTGCATGGAAAAACCTCGCCTGGCTCTTCAACATGAAGGGGAGGAAAGGGGAAGGACGAGTTATCTACCTTTTGTGCCCCAATTTCCAAGAAAATAACTTTACCATGTGTGGTATGTCAGTTGCACACTGGTGTTTAAACTCCATCTCCTATAGCTTTTCTTTGCCTATCTTCACTAAACTCCACTGCCTCAAAGAATCTATACCAAGTTGCTTTGGTTAAACAGTATTTTTCCATCATTTTAGCTTGAATCCTTTTTTAAGGAAAGCCCACAAGGTTTTCTTGTGTTTTTGTTTGTTTGTTTTTTAAATTTGGAACATTTCTTTGCTCTCCAACTTCTATAGAAATCCTTGGAGAAGCAGCAAGAAGCAACATCTGATGTCACACGTTCAGGCTTTTCCCACCTGAATAAAAAACATTGTTGCTTGGACTGTAAAATTCTTAGTCACTAGCACCCACTAAGTGCAAATTATAACTTGCTTTTATAAACTTTTAGGATATGTTTTTCCCATAGAAAAGTAAGCCTGAAGTAAGCCTAGACCAGGCCAACAACACTAGCTACAGTGCTCTGCAATCAAAGCCAACCACATAAGAGATTTATTTGAGCAAACCCACAGAACACCATCTTCACATCCTATATTAAACTGATCTCTAGTAAAAAGACCAAAATCCACAAACCAGAGAAGAGGTCAAGAATATTGATGCAATGAGCAGAAGCATTATACCTGGTCTCTAGGGCTAACCTCTAGTGCTAGAGAGAGAAACAAAACAAACATAAAATATGCATATGACCGGGGGGTGGATGTGAGGGGTGGGTATACAAAACCAGAAATCTTCCCAATCCTTGAGAATATCTGAGCAGACTTCTAATACACTACATCTCCAACATCTAGATCCCTTCTGTTTTGACAAGTAATTCCTTCCTGGTACAGGTCCACCTCTAAACATTGTATGCTTCCCCCCCCTTGGAGAACTATCTGGAGGCTCCTTCCACAACTTCACTCCTCTGAGAAGAAAAAAAGTTTCTAGTTTCCACTCCTACTGTATTTCCAACCAACTTCTAGTCCTTTGATCTTGACCTTGTTTTGGTATTAATTATTTTGCATCTTTGATATTAACCATTACTCCCTCCCTCTAAGGTATTTGCATGAACAAAAATCTTCTTTCAACTCTCCTTCTGTTTAGTTAATGAAGCCACAATCTTTAGTTTCTTTTCCTCATTCCTCTAACCATTCTAGTTATCTTCCTTCAAAGATTCAGAACAGTAGAATGGTTTGCGTAGGAAGGGACCTAGATAGAGCACGGTCAGCTACAAGGTCTGAGTGGGTTATTCAGGGATTTGTCCAGTCAGATACTGAAAATCCCAATGCACAACCTATTGTGGAACTGTGTGCCTTCACAGGGAGAAGCTTTCTCCTCAAATCCAGTCAGAACCTCCTTTATCCTTTGCTTTAATTGGCACCCACACCTCACCACTGGCTAAACAGAGACCCAACAATTTGATATGCCTATTGTCATTTAACATTTGATTACAGATGTCCAGGTTAGTATCACAAAATTGCTTCCTCATGTCTACTGAAAATATCTTCCCAATAGATTTAAGAATCACATTACCTCTCTGTACATCAGCAGATGATAGTCGATCTTGTAATCAACCAATATAACTACTTATCTATAAAATCACCAATCCGTTCATCCCAACTTAATACAGTACCAAGGATGTTGCTGTATCTGCATGACTTTGCACGCTAAGTTTCACCATCATTCAGTCTATAGCCTCATTTAATTGTTCCTATGAGACCAGCAAGGCTTCAGTAAGAGTAACAAGGTCTTCCAAATTTTCCGTACTTGCTATTTTACAAGCATGTCCCCCATTCTTACACCAAAACAGCTGATGAAGATGTTAAACATTATCTTTCAAAAACCTAGTCTCTGAGGCCTCTTTCCATCCTGAAAAGTTCCCTCTCAGTATAAGCCATTAAGTTTTCATAATTACCTCAGATTCTTATCAATCTCAATATTCTCATTTAAATTTCCATCATTTTGACCTTTAATAATTTCTAACAGGAGAGCGTATCAAAAGGCTGTGTTGTGGCATGCCCATGCCGATGCTGCTCTAAGACATCAATTGCTTCATCAAGAAACCCAAATGCAAACCACAGACAGAAGTCATGTTACAGTTTAGCCTTTTGTCCATCTTCATCTCAATTACCCTCACCTTCAAAATCCTTCTATCAGGGACATACTATTGGGATCAGACTAATTGGTCTAGGATCACCCTTTCCCTTTTTGGGCACACATTCTGCATCAGTTATTCTTCAAGAAGAATGTACTAGCCCTGCATTCGCAATTCATTAAGAATCTTTACTAACAGACCTGCAAATTAAGCCAGTCCTTTCAGCAGCCTGAACAGGAGATCTGGACCTCCTAATTTTGTCAGATGAGCATTGGGACTTCTGCTTTCATCTCAACCGTTGACATTTTTTTTTCCACCCTGTACAATCATTGCATTAGCAACCTACAGCATATGTGAGAATGTTACCGGAGGACTAAAGCCCTGCAATTTCTAATATACAGTTCAATTACACTTTATTTTAAATCGCTTCTAAGTACTATTCACTTTTAGGGCCAGAAAGGCATTGTATACTCTGTTGTGGGCAGGCCCTCCATTAAGGTTAAATAAGCTTTATTTAAG
Organism: Oxyura jamaicensis; assembly: GCF_011077185.1. Taxonomy (NCBI): domain Eukaryota; kingdom Metazoa; phylum Chordata; class Aves; order Anseriformes; family Anatidae; genus Oxyura; species Oxyura jamaicensis. The sequence continues at coordinate 9,867,934 of NC_048902.1, forward strand.
ATGGCTTCATTTCTCGCTAGCAATGAAATTACAGTTCCTTTTTCAGGTCATCTTAAATGCCAATAAAATCTTTATGTGATCGTACTTTTGTATGGTTTTATGATATATAATTTTAACCCAGGTCATAATTTTGTCTTAAGAGCAATTTTCTCTTATTCTAGGATTACTTGCAATTTGCACTGCTTAAAAGTCTCCATTGTGTAGAAGGACCCTTTTGCTTTAACCAACAGACAACCACAAAACAATGATGATGTATTACAAAAAGTATTCAAAATATAAGCTTTAATTAAAATTAACTCTCAGACTTGTTTATATATACAGTAACAGGTCCAGAGCACCGGCATGCATCCCCATAGCAGTATGCTACTAGAAAATACCCTGCCATCCATCAGCCTAGAGTCTTTCAATTAAAGAGCTTTTCTTTTCCACTTCAAAGTATCTGTAGAGTTCCTGCATTTCCCTAACTTTTTAACATAGTTTTCAAAACCATGCCAGCTAATTCACTCCATTTAAATTGTGAACACATTTTTCAAGCTACTCTTCAAACTTAATTTTTTTCGAAAAAAAAAAAAAAAAATACATTTTTCTCATAATGGTTTCTATTTCCCAGTCACTTCATTCAACACATCAAAGCAAGATGATCTATTATAATGAAAATTAGTTAGACTTCTAATGAGAAAGCAGCACCCACTCTTCACCCACATGTTGCAAAGCATTCAGTTGAAGATATTAGCCCATCATTTACTGAATGAACATAATGATAAATGATACTTTGGGGTTCTGATATTAAAGATAATTTTTTTCACGTTTGTACATACATTAATCATTCCATGGCAGCACAAATATATTATGTATCGATTTTAGGACACTGAAGGAAAATACTCCTGACCTAGCAGGAATGTGGGTTAATAAACTCAATTTGGGAGGATGATTTTCCATTTGGAATGTTCACTAAAAACTGGCAGAAGAACATATAAGCAATAGCGCGATTCTCACATGTATACAATAGAAATCAGATGCACCACAAACTTTAAGTTTTCTTCATGGACAATGCAAATGCAGGGGTGTGGGAGAAACAACCCTGTCCCTATTTTCTCCTTCCCTTTTGTCTCTCCCCCCACCAAAAGACCAGAGCAATGGTAGGAATGTGAATGAACAATCTACTTAATGCAAATTTGTTCCATTCAAATTGTATTCCCAGTCTAAGCGTTGCTGAGATTTGTGGCCCATTGTCTTGATTTCTGAAAAAGCAATGACGTGCCTAGAAGAGCGGTAATTCCCATGCTCCTGGAGAACACAGATGGTAAAAATTCTGGCTGTAGTCTGCTGCCTTCAGCAGAGCCAGTATTTCATCTCCTGTACTTTCCAGGAGAAGAGGAATTCATTACACTGAGCCAGATGCTAATCTAGTTCAGCAGTCTCTCTGCAGCCACGGACAGTGCCAATCATTTCCAAGAAGGCTGAAAGAAGAAAAAAAAACATTCCATAATCAACAATTACTAAACTACTCACTCCTGTGACAATGTTCCTCCTGACTTCAGAGGAACTGCTTACCTTCTCCTCTGAATACCGTCAGCAGTCACTTTAAATGTTCGATTTTTAATGTGGATGATATTACTATGCACATTTAATCCTCTTTAGAATCCTACTAACCTTTTGGCATCAATCTTACCCAAGCAAGACTGCAAAACAAAAATAGGGGAAAAAAAAGAGTAACTTGCTCTTCTCACGGGCAACAGATGGCTGCTCAGGAATTCACTTTTTCCCTGTCTGTGACAGGTTTGTATGCTTTTACTACACAGTTGCAAGCCTGCTGGATCAAATTTTCACAAACATTTTTTGTCATGTGCTCAAGTCTCCTCCATTGCTACTCTACACAGCAGAATTTAACACAATATTTTAAGAATCAAACAGTTCTGAAACACCCTACTGTACATGTTTACACAATTAACTGTTTCCCAAAGCTGGTTTCAGGCTTTATGATATCCCAATGTACTCAGCAAATGTTTTCACCCATTTTTCCCTGATTTCTATTGCAGTAGGGAAAAAGCAAAATGCCGGAGCAGCTGCAACTTTTTCCAAACTCCTGCTTCTCAAATGCCTACCACAAAAACACTGTTGCCCAATCTCACTCAAGTTTCTCATAACTTACCAAGCTTTAATGGTATCACCTACAAATATTGCCACCTTACAGCTAACAGCTTGCACCTTACGATCCTTGCACATTAAAATATTCTCATTCTCTTTGTGTCTGAACAGAACGATTAAACAAACCACTCACAGCTTTCAGAAATTTTTCATTTTCCCCCAGTTCGCTTTTTCCTAATCAAATCTGAACTTAAATTAATAGCTCTATTACTACTTTGTTTATTAAAATAGCCTCTTGGGAAACATGAAGATTTTAGCAACATACGTAGGTGAAAGTGTATAGAAACATGATGCCCTATTGTTAAAATTGCTACAACATCTGTTATCCTCTAGTGAAGCAGCGGATCTCAAAGATGCCGCATATTTTGTTAGCGCATCAGCTTCGCACCCAAACCCTGTTAAAAAATTATTAAGTCCAGCCATCTGTGGACACTTCATTAAATTATCACAGCTCCTCTTCTTTTCCTTTGCTTGAACATTATTCAGCATCATTTGTCTGAGTGGCAGAGGTGTGAAACATGTTTTAAAATACAATTTTTATAGTAAGACATACTTCTTCAAGCTCACTAGCAAACAGATTAAGCTTCGTAATTGCAAAACATTCATAGAGAACCGAAGTCCAGCATTACCTGAATTAAGATAAAACCAGATGCTTCTTATATGGAATATTCTTAGAATTACAACTTGAAAGAAAAAAACTTATCAAAAGTCTCGTTGGCTAAGCTAAAGCAAGAAGTCTGTGGAATACAAAAAAAGGCATGAAAAATTTCAGTGCATATCAGAATTCTGACTCTCAAACACAGCCTTGGTGAGATACTTAACATACTGACTTCACACAGCAGTGATTTATTAAGGTATACCATGAGCAGAACAGAATAAGCAGGGGAAGGAGAGGATGTCACTGTACATATCAGTAAGAACAAACACTAACGTATATATTATATGCATGTGATGTGCATACACACACTAACCTGGTGTGATGCCAGATCTTTGGAAGAAGCATTTGAACTAGAGATCTCCTGAGATCCCTCCTGAGTTCAATTATCCTGTGGTGCTATGACTTGGGGAAACTACACAGAAAACGAAATAGAGATAAAGGAACAGCCTCAAAAACATTTCACAACACTGCACAAGGAGGAACTGATTACGTCTGCCAAAACAGACTTCCAACGGGGAAAGTTCAAGCAAAACTGATCACGCCATGGAGCACAAGGTTGTATTACAGGAATTCTCAGGTTGCCATCAAGCCCCTTGGACTTGGATCTGAGCACTGCCACAGAAACACAAATTAAAAAAAGAAACCAAATATACAAAAATTTAAGAGGGTGCTTGGACTAGTAAAATACATCAGAATATTATTAAGTTTTACCTGGCAAAAAATAGTTTTTCACAGAATTTATTTGAAACAAAACACATTTTTATAGTTGTCCTTTATGTACTAGTGATATTACTTTGCAAAGTTTAATATCCTGGAAGCCCAAACTGAAATACAAGAGCATAACACAGCCACATAGACTGTAGAAGAAACTTCTTTCCACACTGCATTAATGTCAACATGCACAATAGTATTACAGCTCAATTCTGATTTTCAAGCACAACACAGACATCTCAGAGCAACTTCTGACCTCAGCCCAACACTGGAAACAAATAAACAAGATCCTGACTTCCTAAGGAACTGACACAGTTCTTTACACCGTATGTCAGCTGCCGACTCCTCTCGTGGATGCTTGATGAAAAGAAATGATACAGAAGATGCTCCTGGTGAAACCACTGGACTCGTGACTGACAGCATAATATTGAGCATGAGACAGGTCACATTTCTAGAAATGACTTTAGGATGCTATTTTGCCAAACGCTACATTTGACAGAAGTTCTAGGGATAACAAAGTATTAAAATGGACCGAGAAAGAAACAGACATGATGTACATCTTGATATTGTATTAACTGGGGTACTGGTTCCCAGCTCCCAACTCAAAAAACTGTAACACCGGAGCACGTTTGCCCTGTGCCATCGCAAATCTGCTACGAGGATCCAGGCTCGCATCCCGACAGGCTGCAGCTCTGGGAGCAGCCGGAGAGCAGTGCCATGAACAAGTGAGGCTGGCGCTGAGAAGGGATGCACTTCTGGTGCCTGTAACTTCAAAATGAAAGATAGGGAGAATAAAGAAATTGGTTGATTAAATACTGTTTGAGTTGGAAGAAAAAAGTCGAGCAGGCTACCAGCATGAAGAATTTCACATTGAAAACTAATTTATCATTGTTCAAACATATTTGCCCTTTCTGAGCGATGGAAATGCATTTTGACAGCAGGCCACCAACAGGAACGAAAAGCAGACAACCTCACCGTCTTAACAAGATTGCTCTGCAATTGCAGAATGCATCCTGGCAGAACTTCTATGAAGGCAACTGAGTGTGCAGAGGTGTTCAAGCTGTGAAGCAGCTACAGAAAGCCCTGACATGGTAAGGTTCAGCTACATTAAAAAAATAAAAAATAAAAAATAATTGGGAAGGAAGCAATGTTAAGCGAGAAGCTAAACCAACCTTCCCTGGGAAAAAAAAAAAAAAAAAAAATAAGTAGCTTGGAAAGTCTTTGGAGGGAAAAAAAAATAAAAAACAGAAGTTAAGAATTCATCTCGGGAAGGTATTGAAAGTGTTTTTCAGTGCAAGGACAAGACTAGAGAATAGACCAAGGCTAAACAGAAATCCAAATCCAACCAGGTGACATCTAGAAGAGATCAATACATTAATTCCAAGAACTAAATGGGAGCAAAAAAGGTGATTTAAGCAAGATCTTCAGAAGTGCAGAGGTGGTTGATGATGACCATAAACTACAAGGAAGGAAGATTGGGCTGGGGTGTCCACAGTACAGTGGGAGGTCAGGCTCCGAGTGCTGCAAGAAATAGTGCAGGAACACGGAAAAAGTGACTCTGCTGTCATGTAGGTGAAATAATAGGATTAAATTAAACTAAAATCAGAGGCAGGACTTGCAGTTAAAGGGGCAAATAACAGAGAAGTGCCAGGACCAATAGAGCTAGCTGCAAGGCAGCAGGAAACACTGTAGTATCCGCAACCAGTTTCATCTATTTACACAGAATCACAGAATTGTAGGGGTTGGAAGGGTACTTACGCGTTTCTAACAGCACATGTAAATGAAGAGAGGGGGGGAAATCAATGGAATAATTTATTTGATACTGTTGAAGATCACTCTAACAGGGCAATGAAGAAAACACTGTATGGTTTTAAGGGAAAACCTTAAGATAACTTGCAGATTGCCACAGCATTTAAGAAACCTCAGGTCTTGATCAATAGAAAGCCTTACAAAAAAAAGTACAGGCTCACAATTACTCTTTCTAAAACAAAATCAATAGCCATAACAAAAGAAGAATAAGATCTGAGTATTCTGGTGAAAGAAAAGGGCTTGACAGGTTAAATAATTTTAGATCTGAGCGAGGCTATCAATTACAAAAGCTCATGTGAACGAGCTATTCAAAGAAGATTAATGCACAGAAAGGACTGCCAGGATACGTTTATCATGAAACTGGAGGAAAGATCAGAAAAACTTTTGCAAGCAACTCTATAGACAGAGACAGCTGACACCTGAAGACAGACATTTAAAAATTGGAAGTAACCTAAGCAATTTCACAGAAAAACAGAGAGAGCTGACAAATAGCAGATAATACTCCCCAAAAATAAAGTACCTGAAGATTGACATACCAAGAGGGGAAAAAAAAAAGCAGAAGAACAAGTTTCAATAGAAGCATTTAGCTGACAAAGATGAGTTTAACTAGATTATTTGCCAGAGCTGTGGATCAGCCACATGGATGAGGATTAAAACAACAACGATCTGGATTATCACACCACTGGCCCTAGAATCATGGACACTTGCTAGAAATTAAGTTCATATATCTATCTACATATTTTTAAAAAGGTCTCTCAGTAATGAAGCCTTTCTTGGCTTTGTGTGTGCAGACTACGAACACTCACAGAAGAGCAGACTGATGGTGCATCTAATCCAGGCATCTGACTTGAGCTGCTATTAAAGAGCACCTTTACAGAAACCTATAAATTAAGATTTTTTTTTTCTCCCCAGTGTCCCTCAAAATGGGGGGGTTATATGCAAATAAGGATTTTGTTTGTTTTTCATTTTTATTTCTAGTGTAAGTATATGAATGATGAGACATTTGTAGGGATATTGCCAAGACCTCAGCCTCACTGAAGTCAGACATAACAAGCTTCATAAATTATTTTTCCTCAGTAAATATCATTTTCCTCCATTTTGTTTCCTTTTCAGTGTTACTGAACTACCTCTTGGAATTTCTATTCTGAAAAATACACCATTTATCTCACACACCCCTGCCATGATCCCTCCTAGCCTTAACCGCTGTTGTGTCATCTTTCATTTGGGTAGGTGTGATAGCACAGCTTCTTATAATTTTCAAAATGTAATACTCGGTTGATCTTAAGTCTGAACAATGCCATTGTGGAGATCCATCACTTTTAGCCTGTCATACTAAAGCTGAAATATCTTTTTGAATCCCACACTGTAAGACACAGTTAGAAAAGAATACAGGCAGCGAATGTAACTATCACTTGCCTGACAGTTCAGGATTTAGAGTGAGTAATCTCTGCAAAACTTGTCAAGCAAAATTACAAAAGGGATTTCTGGTGCTGACATGCAGAACATAAATAATGAAAACAATATACATTTGAGTGAAAATATTAACAAATGGGAAAGCCAATCTAAACAACATTCATCCAACTTTATTGTTCAGGGGTGCTGATGAATCATCAATAAACTCTCAATTTTCACTTCTGAAAAACCATGTAGAGTCATCCATCAACAGATCGTCTACTTGAAACCCAAGTGACTTTAGAAAAATGAAAGTCGGGAGTGAAGCTCCCTTTTACAGAATTCATGCTTCTCCTGAGATAAGCCTTACTGCCGTGATATTTTCAAAGGCAAAAGGTCGAGATTTGAATGTATACTGCAAAGAGCTTTTTTTTCTCTAAAAAAAAAGAAAACAAACAAACAAAACATATCTTGATGTCAGTTATAATATAAAGCCAACTTTGTCCACTAGCCAGCAGGCACAAAGGATACTGTCTTTGCTAATTACAAGGCTAATCCTTGACAGTGCAAGTTCCTAACTGGTAAACCGATAAAACTAATCATCCCGGTTTATAATGAAATGGAATGCTGTATTTAAGATAATGCCCAATTAAGAAAATAATCTTAGTCTTAATGAAAGACCAGAGGCTTTAGAGGTTTCAGTGCCGCATGTCTGGGAATCAAAAAGACAACTACCACAACCATCTTCAACAAGAAGGAAGACTTCCATTACGTGTACATTAGCTGGTAGTGGAGATGTGAGGTTTCACCAGTTCAGCTTTTTTTTTCCCCACACCTACCCATCTGAGAAAGAGATCCATAATCCCTCCTCCTCTCTCACCAAGCTTACTTTCACTGCACAAAATATTACCTCCACTTCTAGAAAATACATACTAGTTTGCTTTTTCCTGATCAGTAATACTAAATGGTTATAAAAGCAGAAACTTCAGACACGGGGGTTGCAGATCTACTTGTGCCCCCTCAGCACTCTAAAACGAAAACTTACTTCACTGGATAGACAAGATCTTGAAAGCGCATGCAAAAATAAGGGGGACAGACCAATTGCTTCCTAAGAGGGAACATATCCTGGATCAGAAGTGACATCGCTTTTTCTAGTCTTACATTGAAAATATTTATAACGGGTCTGAATCTGGATCCTTGCTTTCAGTCCCAGTCCTAATAAAGATCTTTTTTCTACTTTAACTGGACAAACTGGATTGTAAGAATTCAGAGCTACATATAATCTAGAACACTTCTTGCCCTCTCTAAACTCTGCAGTTTCTGCAAACAGCTGACAGAAACTGCAGCTTTGTAAAAACAACCTTTCCCATACTCACTGAAAATGCTTTTTTATCCAAGATAATTTGTTACAGAATGAAACGGAAAATGCAGATTTTTTCATAAAGACATGCTTTTGTGAGGAAAATTTATAACCAATAAAAGTAAATGACATGGGTGAAGCGTTCTTAAGTACTATTCACTGAAGTGTCTATACTCTTACGTTTTTTCCAATTCAAAAGGTATAGAAAGTTCTTTATTCATGAAGAACAAGTTTTTCTTTCCCCCTTCTTAAGGGAAATAAGTAATACTGAGTATTCAATCCTAAGTGCTGTAGTTTCTGAGTATATCTCCAAGGAGCTGGAAGAACACCGTTTGTTCTGCTCAGCCACTGCACTAAGCTTTTCTTTTATCTAAGAACGTCACGCTTACAGTAAGAAATAAAGTTCTCTTAAGATATCATCTTCAAAGTTAGGCAAACTTTAAGAAACTCGTGCAAATCCAGAACTATATAGCCTGCCTATTTTTATGCAGTTCTTAGTAGTTATAAGAAAGATAAACATATAATTTCAATCCAAATTAATAGTTGAGCAAAACCCTTCTCTCACCATTGCTTACAGATATATAAAATGATTACTTATGTTAAGTACCCAAACACTAGAAAACACGACAGGTTCTCACCACCACAACACACCTCTTTAATGATGTGCCTGGCAGAGGCCTGGCTTTAACTGCAAGCACACATCCATCCAGCTCTCCCTCCCCTCCACCGGCTGTGCTCACTGCAGGTCCTTGATCTTCATTTCTTAGCCACAGCTTCACCTACCACATACCATCCCAAAAAAGTAACGGATACAGAATTTTCTCCACGGTCCTTCTTCTAGGGTACTCATTTAAAGCATCCTGGTACATTACAAAATATAATACTTCAAATTTATCAAAGACAAATTCTTTTGTAACCCCTTGAGGAGAAGTCAGATCACTGAGATCTCCTTGAAGTCGTAATGAACCAGCAAGAGAAGCAGGATTAGGCATCAGCCATCTCCTGACTCTTAATTCAATTAATTCCTCCAAACGACGTTACATTAAATGCAGCAGCAGTTGTACATTGAGGCCTCCCATAATTTCAGTGACAGTTACACAAACAGCTCTTCTAGCCATCAGCTTGGAAACCCAAAGCTTGATAAATTCAAGACACAAAGCTTAAAAAGGCAGCCAGGAGTCTGAAAATGAGAACAATTTCTCAAGTGAAGTTCTTTATTATGACGTATTGACATCAAGTAAATCACATTGGTCAAACACAGGTCAAGAGCCCGATGTCCCCATTTTTGAGGGGTTCTGTGTAACATCGTGCAGCAAGCTAGAGAAGATAGTTAACAGCCTTCTTCCTCTGGTCTTCAAGTCTCCTGCTCACTAACAAGCCTGTCCTTTTTCTAACTTATTCCAAAACGAAGGTTTCAAGACACAGTTTCTGTGAATATCTAAATGAGCTATTTAGATATTACTTAATTAAAGGGAGATTACTTAATTGAGGAAGAAGAAAAAAGGTCAATAATTTATCATAAAGAGCTTTTTGAAGGAAACTCAGTCATACCTGTAATTAATTGTAAGGCAGTAACACAACTGCCCTTTATATGAGCAACTTGCTACAGCCAAGCAAATTGAATAGAAAGCTCAAAGCCACGTATTAGCAAATGCAGACAAATGGAAGACTAAGAAAAAAACAGATGGAAAAAAAGAATGGAAGAAATAAACGTTTTAGTGAACGGTCTATAAATGGCTGTGTAAAACCAATAAATCCTTATGATGAAACTCACTGCCATTGTCACTTCACACCTTCTAGCTCCTTGTATGCCCATTCTCTTAATAAAAGATTTATGAAAGCTTTAACTAAGGAGTAGTAAACAGTGCCTGGGAAAAAAGATTACCTCAGGGGCATTTTAACTTATTATCATCATACTTTTTATTAAAATACATATACATTTATTTTTCCAAGATGAATTACTTATACAGTTCCTCAATTTTGTATTTTTTTTAAAATCTGTTTTGTAAAAGCTATTGCAACCCTTTACCCTTCTTAAGGGTAAGGTACTTAAGTATCAAAGCCAGATTTGCATTTCAAAAAGCAATTAGAAAACACACTGTAGTAAGACTGATAAAAAGTGTTGTGGCTTTACATATATTAGCAATTTCCTTTGACTTTCCCTAGTTAAATCCATCGTAATAATGGCAATACCCATAAATTAGACGGGCAATGCAACTGCCACACTTTAAAATCCCTCCCTTGCTCTGATGTTGGTGCAGTCATATTCTGGTTTGAAAGAAACAAAACAAGAATGCGTTTAAAAAGAGATAAATCATTTCACAAATCCAGTTTAGAGCATGATAGTGGTTGGGTTTGCACAGCAGGAGGATGAGAAACAAAGAAGGAAACAAATACTGGCAGTGACAATGTCAACCTGATTTTGCTAACAAGAAACAAATATAGAACAACATGCTTCATAGAAAAAATGTTTGAATAAAAAAAAACAAAGCTTGTCTACCAGACCTATTGTAGAATGGAAAATAACTTACTATCAAGTTCTAACAGCATACAATTTCAAATTAGACAAATCATCCTGATTTAAAGTGTTTTTCATATTTTTTTTTTTTTAATCATAGCTTCTGAAAGTTTAGGTTTTGGTGTTGGTCTGTTTTTTTTGTTTGTTTGTTTTGAGACACATGAGAAACCAGTTTAGAAAATGGAAAGAGCAACTTCTTTTGGAGACACATTTGCCACAGAAACTTTGATTCTTGCAACCTGAAGAAGCCTGAAGAGTAAAGGCTTCTCATCTACTATCAGGTATGGAAAAGGTTCTTTAAAAACACATTGTCAAATGCACTACAAACATCAATTTTCCCATGCCATGACAAGTTCATAGTGCTGTGTCAAAAACATAAATTGAAGGAAGAAGCCAAGAAAGTAGTTCTCTAGCAAAAAGCATTTGCTCACTGTCTGACACACTCAACAGAGGTAGCGAGTGTGTTTGGGTTTGATTTTTTCATGCAATGGTCAACTAAGCACCTCTGTCACCTTGCAACACCTTGCATTATCAATACCTGTTGTCACAGTGACAAGAGCTGCTTCTTTTGACATTCAAGATTTAGACCAGTCCAATTATTCCAAAAATGAATCACAATTTTAAAATCTGTTAAACCTTTGCACAAGATTCACAACAGGAAGACTGTTCAGCATTATCCACCAGCTGTCTGGGCGAATAGCACAATTGTAAGACTAAAAGCTCAAGCCATACATGTATGTATGTATGTATATGTATATATATGTATGTATATGTATATATATGTATATATATATATATATATATATATAAATAAATGATGTAACACTGCTTGGTTTTACTGCCTGTTTCTATGCCCTGGCATCCCTAACCAACCAGAATTTGTCATTTTCAGGTAATGAAGTTATTTAATGATTAAGTAGCAGTTAAAATGTGCATAACATTCTCATAACATTCTCTGATAAAGAAATTAAGTGCATCACAGTGCAACATTCACACATACCATAGGAATTCAACATAACCGTGCACAATTAAGAGGAAAATGAGCTGCCTCCCACTGTTATCTGAGACCGGCGAGAGACTTTACCACACTAAATATCCCCACAGCTAATGCATCTCAAAAGCTTCCAATTACAACAAAGATGGGGGAAAAGAAACATTAAGAACATACCTGATAAAGCTGCAGAATCCCAATAAGGTCAATAAAAACAATATAGCACAGTTAGAAGGGAATATTGCAAACCCTCTGGCAACCAAAGCTACCCTTTCCCCTGCCCTCAAAGGATTTTACAGTGTACGGGCTTGCACAGCTCCTAGTACTGCACTCAGTTTTCAAATGGGCTTTCACACACCTGCATTTCACATTTTAGAGCAGAAAAACAACTTAAACACACTGCAGCCAAAGGATGCTCTTGTGCAGGTTTCAAACTTAGCAGGAGGGTGTAAGGCAGTGCAGAACAAGCATCAACAGCATTTTATCCAGTCCTGAACAAAAAGGTTACCATTTTTATTCCGTGATTGACCAATATTCTGCTAAAGCAGCTGGTAGGCCAGTGTCAGAGAACAAACTCTGTAGTAAACATCTGTATTAGCTTTGGTTAGACAATATTTTATGGTTTTCCAGTATACGTTTTTTGAACACAAAACTCACTAGAATTTTTCATTAGTAGAAGGGTCTTGAAGACTATCCTTTTAAAAACTACCAATTACAGCAATATATTTTGCATTGATACAGGAAAACTAGGAAGTTTTAAAGGCATTTTGGAATATCTTCTTTTTTAACCACATTAATCTTATGTAATGATCACATGGACCAGAACAATAACAGAAGCATGACACTGAGCGATCTCTTGGAAAGCCACAGAACTGAACACAAGCAGCAATGCAAGACTGTGGTAAATCAGCATTGGATCTGCTTTTATTGTCCTCATTGCCAGGAAACTTAGAAACGTATTTCTCATTCAATAGAGATTCTGAAAGTCACTTAAGGTATAAAAAAAAATGCAGATTTGTTTATTTGCAGCATTTCTGATGTTTCACAATGCTACAAGCTAACTTAACAGAAACAACATTTGAATATAAATGGCAATGAGCAGCAGCTCTGGGAGATGCTGTAGCACTAGGCAGGAAGAATTCATTACCTGGAGACATTTATTAAGCAAAGAAAAAAAAAGCTGTTTGAAAGGCTGGCAAACATCATTAAAGAAACAAAATGAAACTGCTTCACAGGCTTTTTTTTTTCCTAGTCACATTGCTTTAGTTTAGCTTTTTTGTTGGTTTTTGAACTCTCGATCTTACAAGGTAGTTCTAAGTCTCTTGCAGCTGTACTTTACAAAACAGTTACATAACCTGACAGCCCCAAGCCTTGATTTAAGCAAAAATAAGCAAACATCATTCTGGAAACATGTCACTTTCACAGTCAAATTCTTCGCGCTTGCCTGAAAAAATCACCTGCTTTTCAAATTTCTGAAACTTCCTTGTTCACACCTGACACTCAAGAAACAAACAAAACAAAAAAGGTAAAGCCCAAGCATTCATGCTTTTTCCACCAATCTTCTAGTTCCTAGGGGATTTTTCACGTCACTAGCTTTTAGAAGCTTCCCAAATGTTTCATGACACAGAGGGCAGATTAATTTCAACATACAAGCCAAAGAAACTTATCTTTAAGAGTATTTATACATAAAGAAAGTAAAAGCTCCCATTTTATTTTTGGCTCACTCTAAGCTGTGGGAAATCTTTGGAGTGATTAGATGTACCTGACATTTTTCTTAATCCATTCATTTTAATTTTCCTCATCTTCAGTATTTCTTGAGAAATACCCACACATAAAGCCACTTACATGAACAGAATGAATGACAAATTTCACATAGTTAAAAAGGAAAAAAAGGAAAAAGGAACACATACAGTCCCATTTTCATTGGGAAGTGATGAAACTAACTTTTGCTTTTGTAGAAAGCTTCTCTCTTTTGGAAGAAGGAGCATACTTCTACATTATGCTGTTAGTTATACATTAAAACAAACAAAAACTAAGCAAAGAAACCCTTACCTGCTACCGTGAGCTTTGCTGTTCTGCTTACAATGGTCCCCAGGTTTTCCACAGTTGCCACACACTGATAATATCCTTCATCAGGTTTATTATGCTTGGAATGCACCACGCTGTTAATTAATAAAGACCCATCTGGCAACAACTGGCGACGGTCATCTGACACCAAGTTTAGCAAAGTCCCATCTTTTTTCCACTCGATTTTTGGGGTGGTTTCACAATAAGCTGAACAGTTCATTATAACAGACGCTCCGCGAACTGACAGAATGTCCATTGGCTCCACCAAAAAGTGAAACGGAGTGAAGGTCCTCACAACGGATCCTGGAAAATACAGAGCACACGAAACAATTTTGGGGTTAGCCTTCTGCCTTTCTTTTTTTAAAATCATAAAGCACATCATTTTAAAATATTCAGCTGTACATGGAAACTCAGTTCTTGCAGTATCGCCTCCTTAGAAACAGCTTGGTCTGTTCGACAGTATTTTCTGCTAACTACATATACCAATGTACTACTCTTGAAACTGAAGTCAAACCTTTCACGCCTAAGACATACTGGTTTGGTCGTGCTGGAATTGATGTGGTCAACAGTCCTGAGCAAGGCATTACACAGAGATCTGCCTCATCAAAACTTACGCTGTTAATTTATGTGCTCGAGTAACACATTTATACAAACAGCATGTACTCTGAGGACTCTTTTCTTGGCCTTTTGTGGTATGGGTGCCAGCAACAGCAGTGCGTGAATTTGTTTTGTGTAATGAAGATTAAGAAACATTAAGAATAATTCAGCCCTCGAGAGAAAATGTCTCCAATTCTGAGCTTAACATGTCATACAAGAGCCATAAAACATATTTTACTTCTATTCTAGTTCAGGATAAACACGATTACTTCTCTAGTTTAAGTATTCCCAAAAGACATCTATAATTAGTGCCTACTTTCCATTAAGAAGTGAATTTTAATTACTGTCTTTCTAGTGTATTTGGTCAAGCAGAAAGATTGCACGTTAGTATCATTTGGACTTGTCTTAACTTAATCATCCATGGAAAACAGAAGGAGGAAAGTTTCTTTCACGGAAGAACAGCATAATGTTGATTTTAGAGAAGGGTTGTTTTTTTTTTTTAAAAAAAAAAAGCCAACCTTCAAAAAAAACATTAAGGCTCCCCACTCATATGCTGGCAAGCTCCACCTCTCCTCCATTTGGGGAGTATGGGTGGACATGTGTATAAAACATCATGGTAATATAAATGGGAGCATTTACGAGCTGTCTGCCAACAAACCAAAACTGAAAGTGCATGGAATAGAAGGTTAAATTGGGCTAAAGAAATCCATTCCAAAACTTCCAAAATTTTGAGGGAAGCCTCAGCTTCAACGCAGAGCTGCACCAATTCCTCCTGTCTGCATATAAGGAAGGAAAGCTGTAAAAAGGGAACACATGAAACAAAAACACTAGCCAAAAAAAAATAAACTTAGACAAGATCTCTTTGCAAGAGCTGGAAATTAACTATTTTCAGCAGATGCAACAACTAAAGAGAGGTCCTAATGAATGAAAGCATCAATGAATTATGCTTTTTGATCCTAATGAATTAAAGCATCTTCTACAAGCACAGCGTCTACCGCAGTACTCTCAGCATGAAGTGACACACACAGACTACCCTTGTTTAAAAATTTTAATAACAACTTGAAGTCACATGCTGAAAACATACTGCACAAGGATGTTCTTTAACAACTACAGATAGGAAGTTTGACGTTACATAGAAACGGACGTGTGACATTCCCCTTTACAGAGCTACTTACAATCACTGAGGAAACAAAAATAGCTTTTAGCTAACAAAAACCTTACAGTTTTGCAAACAGTTTTGTTTTTGTTTTTGTTTTTTTTTTTTTACTAGGCTGTTTAGAAACTGGAAAGGCAATGACACAGCTATCACTTCTTTTCTTGTTTCCTTTTTCTTTTAAAAAATAGTGCAAGTGTTGTTCATCATTAAGCTATTTGTTAGTAGGTGTTCTAAGGAGAACAAGGGAAAATGGTCAGGCTTTCAAGTCTCTTTATAGTTCTTAAAAGGGAAAAGAAAATCTTGAACATGAAATGGGGGTGTTGCTTCTTAATTCTATACAGCCTTTAAGTTGAATATTCAGACAATATCACAGTGAATAAAAACCCGTTCTGTTTTCCTGCATAGGAAGCAACAGCATTATTTTTATCTGGCACTTGTGTAGCAGAGCTACCCATCAACCAGTTTACCTGACCTGGCAGCAAGCAACACCCAACACGTTAAGGATGTGTTTTTCCTTGTAGGCAATTCTCCCAAGAACTTAAAGGTAGCCTGTAACACTTGCAAAAGGCATCATAAAAAAAGGTCTAAATGCAGAGGGACAAATATCACAAACTGATGAGCAGAGACAAATTGAAGCTTATGCTGCACACAATAAACCCTTCAGGAAGGGGCATAAAAATACTTGCTAAAATAATTTCACTTCTCACAATAAGGTCAATACTGATATGCTTTAAAATGTTATGAGGAATATGCATTTAATAACTAGATTTGTTTCAGCAAGTGGTAGAATAATTACCATGCAAGTGTTTTTAGAAGAAGTATAAATAGGTGGGAAGCCTTTACTTGTAAAGGAAGACTGTCCTGTAGGCATTTTAGCTTCCTCGGTCACTTGGGGTTTTTGGTTTTAAGAGACTTACCTTCTCAAATGGCCTTAATTAACAAATTGATGCAATTCCCACTATCACCGAACCACACAGAAAGTCCCTCATCTCCAAACAGACTTCAGCTCCCCTCGGAGAGGGGCTCAGCCTTCTGCACAAAGCCTATTGTTTTCCTCCTCATAATTCACAGAAACTTGAAGATAAGGTAGGAGGGGCGGAGTGAAAGAAACAACACATAAAATATGCTTTTGTAGATTGTATCATTCAGATATTCTTCTACCTTTAAGAATTCAAAGATGAAGTAAGAGAGAAGGACAGGCTTCCCTAGTGACAGTACTGGTCCTAGACAAGATTAGATCTGCTATGTCACTATCCAAATCCTTGAGATTTTGTCTTTCCTGGTGATAAAGAAGCTATATATAGATAGATATAATTTGTACGTGCTTTTGTAACTTTGATTTGTACACAGCCACCTACCTGAGCACCTGCTTGATTCTGCATGCAGAGTTCTGAGTTTTGGCTCTACTCTAACAGATGTGGCAGAAAAGTCACAAAAGTATGAAAATACTTCTAAATGCTTATGAGTATAAACTCATCCACCATTCCACAAACCTAAAGATTTTCTCTAAATTAAAGATTCAGCCTTACTGCCATGGGTCTTCCAGTAGGAGGCCTTCTATCCAAGCCAAGCTATCAACCTTTCTTCCTCACGTACGAACTCTGTTTTTTCCAGAGGTTCAGATTCCTACCAGAACAAATACAAACACACACAGTTCTGTTTTTCTCTGCCTTTTCTGAGTATTCAAATAAAGCCAAAAAAAAAAAAAGTGGTGGGTGGGAATCGCTAGGAAGTGACAGAAGCCAATTTTAGCCATGTCTACATTGAGGTAAGCTTACGTTCACTTGGGAGGAGACCCTTCAGCGTCAGTGTACACATTTTTTCCCATTAGCTTAAATCCATCACTGGATCCGAACTGTCATTCTTCATTTTCACTGTTTCTGTGACCAAGCACACTAGGCAATATACATCTTGGTTCTCAGTATGGCTCCTCTTGCCTTCTAGAAAGATCAGTTCTGCCCAAACACCTCAAAATTGCAACCTCCCTTTTTTTTATTCTGCAGGTCAGCACAAGCAGAGCAACCAGCTTAAACTGAACCCTATTTCTACTCTTAAGATTTTTTAATCAAGATGAAAAAATAGTTTGCCTTGTCTCATCTTCATGGCAGGTTGGAGCAGATCAAGTCAACTGATGGGCTACGATTACCCTGAAGAAATGAGGTGCCCACAGAAATAAAGCTGCAGAGTATGGAGCAGAGGATGTCAAGAGAGAACACGTCAAGAAGGAAGAGCACAGAAGGAATTAGAGGCTTTCAAGAAGAAAGCAGATTCTCAGCCAGGTTTCAGAGGTAGCAGTAAAGAGCTCTTACCAAGAACCCTGTGAGGACTGCACAGGCTGCTTCAACTCCTGCGCACAAAGCAGTGGATGAAAAATAAAAGGGTTAGTAAATACATACGCCCCATGTTAAAGAAGTTAAACTCACATTGAGAATTTCCTAGCTCGTACTCTAAGAAAAGGTTTGCAGTTTGGAGTTTGTGGCACTCGGCAGAGAAGCACTGGTGGAGCTGCCATGCTCCAGCCAAGGGAGTTCAGAGCTCGTTTAACCCTTGATTCAGCACAGAAAGGCTTTGTGCATACAAAAGCTTAATCAACTTCTACTGCTGTCAACCAGCCATTTCTCCCACTCCATCACCCTATTGATTATTCAGTTAACGACACCGTGTTACTGAAGACTGGACTGGTGGGTCTTGTGGAGGGAGTCCTTCCTCTTTCCATGAGCTTATCTTTTATCAGCTGCCTGATTTGTATTAATGTTGGCCCAAAAAGCCTAAGTTAAAGAACTCTGGTCTTTTCTTTAGCCCTTACATTCCTAGCTTCTCAATCCTGTCCTCAGAAACTGCCATGAAGCTGGTTCTTTGCCATTTCATGTCTGACTGGCTGATCTCTCCTGCCTAACTGTATTAACTTCCTTTTGGCTCCTCAAAATTTCCCTCATCCCCAAAAAAGTTTACCAATTCCGAACTCTAACATCTTGTCCCCTCCTTCCAGCTTCATATCATGAAAATTTAACAAACATCATTTCCTCTGTCATGCAGGCTGCAAAGGGAAGGTGTCTAATAGAAATTCACGCAGAACATGTGAGTGCAAAACCCCACACAAAGCAGCTTTCATCACCATCACTGCTTCTCTTACCCAGCCCTTTCCGCAGCCATCTCATGACAGGGAAGAAGAGCAGCTTTCCCTCCTTCATTAGGAAAGTGTTCTTGAATGGTAGCAGTAGGAGAAAAAATAACAATGACTTCTTCCGTGAAACTTTTTAAAGCGCCCGAGGAAACTAGAAGGGTCTGAAAGTATTTCCTTAACAATTCCACACCAATTAACTCTCATACCCACGCTACTTAGATGTTAGAAAAAAAGTGTTTGTTTGCTCACTCACTTGTGAATGTTTCCAGGAATTGAAGCTAAGAGGACTGCTTTACACATCCCTAGCTCCTTCTCTTTCCAACTTTTAAAAATACTTTGGGTTTTTATAGTCCTCCTTGTAGCTTACCGCTCCTCAGTTTCCCAAAGTTAACCAACCGTTCTGAACTGGTTTTGGCCAAGACCAAGTTCAGCACACGCAAAAAATTTAAAGGTATTTAACAAAGAACTTTTAAGCTGCCCTTGGCCTAGCCCATCTCTCAGGTAAGAGCCCGAAGCATGCTGCTCTTTTCACTGAAAAAGCACCAAAGAAAGAGCATTTGAGACATGACACTGATTAAACAAGACTAGGATGAAGCTGCACAAACCTCTCCTTAGAGCATTAGCCCCCAAAGACCATGACAAGGCTTTTAAATTCCAAAGGAAGTTTTAATATATTTCTTGCCAGTTACGGGACTCAAAAGCAGCTAGGTAAGGCAGGCAGAGCTCATCGACTGCTCTTTACAAATGCTGTGTTTTCCAAGGCTGGCAGTACCAGCAGTGGTACATCTTGAACAAAGCTGCAGGTGGGGAAACCCCTGCAACAGGGAACGTTCATGTGGAAAGTAGCATCCCTTCAGTATCCATCCCCTTTCAGAAAGGCACGAGCCTGATACAAGCCCTGCAGAAATGACACTGTTCATGACAAGGACGACAACAAATGCCCTGATCTCACGGCTCTCCTTAATTCATCACCTCCTACCAGCACATAGCAGTACGTGGCAGAACGCTTCCCTGCGACAATGCTCTAGACTCAACCCAAACCCAGCATCTCCACCAGAACTAGTGGGGGTTGGCCTATTCCTGACAATGGACCCCAGTTTTCATGCAAGTACGGGAACGGGACAGAACTCCAGTTCACAGGGACCAAATGCAACAACCATCCTGAAAAAGAAAGGTGAAACACAGGTCTAACTTCAGAAGCACTTTGGCCAAACAATGCAAAATTAAGGCAACCAAACATCCTTCATCAAAAGTACGGAACTCGAGTGATATGCAGGGATTCACTTGTTGGAAGGAGTCATTCAGGGCTTTGATAAAGAAAGATTTCTTGCATTTATGTGTGAGGAAAGACCTATCAGTTGGGAGACATAATACTTCTCCTTCTGAATTAAGGCTCTGAAGCAATTTAAGAGTAAATATATAGTGCCCTTGAAAATTGATGTTCAAAACAGAAGTATTTGACAGTACTAATCAGACTGGCGGGAACTATTATAGAGTCCTTACATATTGCCAGTCAGTGATAAAAGATCCAAGCTCTCTTGCTGCAGGACTGAACTCTTAGAGGGCTTTTCACCAGAATTTAATTAACATTCCCACTGGCCCTTGTAATCCTAAAAACTGTATGTCATGCCCTTCCTAACCTAGATCATCAAGAACGCCATCTTCAAGAGTTAGATGAATGTATTTTAATTGAAGATGCTACAAACTGTTCTTTGCAAACTGCCAGCGAGAGCTCACAAGGAACTTTTGTGGTTTTGTTAAAATATTCATTGCTAAGAAGCACATTAACTATATGGATAAATTGCTACGTGCATTAACCTCTACCTAAAAGTACATATTAGCAATAAAAGTACATATTACCAGCAGGTTAGGAAATTTTTTCCTTTGACAACAGACACATCCTGCACTGCCCAATAAGCAATATTTATATATGATATTATAATATACCACAGCAAAACTAATGCATAGGTAAAGATAGATAGATTTTCTTCTTAATACCATATTTTTCCCCTTTGGAAGAATATAGACCACCTGACCAAATTAAATCGCATGCAGTGCCAATATACATCAGCCAACCAATGACTTCTTGTGATTATGTTTTCATGGTACCTCCAACCCCAATCACATGCCGCATGCACGGTGGTTCAAAAGTTCACTCCTACTGAAAAACCAGGAACAAGTTCTCCAAACTGCATTCTCTAAACTCCATTCCATTGCTTTCTTTGCAAAGACTCTGCAATCCATAAATTATGGGACAAAAATGATATTGCACTTAAGCGTCAAAAAAAACTAAAAAGTGCAAGAGCTAGCCATGACGGCAGATGAACAATATAAATCGTGCTGGTGCTTTAATAATTCCAAAGGAAGGCTGACAGTGGAACCTAGGAGAGCAAATGATGTAACATTATAAAGTAAGTAATGCCACATATAAATCTAGACTTCCCCAGACTTACTAGATTCCTTTCTCCTTCAGTACAAGCAGATTTCCTCTTTTAATGATTTAATATACTGTAACAAAGAAATTCATCAAAACGAGTAACTCATCAGCGCCCCAACATCATTAAGTGCTGCAGGCTAGCAATGATGACTGTAGAATGACGTGGTGGCTCGGATTTGCTGCAGCCTGCATGGGAAGGGGCTACGTTCCCAGGTCCGCAAGGGAGACGGATCCTTTTCTGCAGGGTACGAGAAACAGCACATACAAAAACCCCTTCCCCTTTAGGAGAACCCTTGGCCTCCTTTTCTTGGTTGTCCATGTCGCACACAGGTGCCTTCTTGTAATGCACACCGAGCAGACAATACTGAGTGAACACTAACTGCCTGGGCTACCGTAACAAAAATTGTATTCTCAGCCCATCTTCTCAATAAAATATTAAGTTTTGAGAAATTACAGGCCATCGCAAACAACGCCCGTCTTCACACCAAAAGGCTTGCAGAGAGGTATTTGTTTCCAGTTAGACAACCCCACTCTGCTTCTAGCTCCTGTGTTTTTCAAAAGGCATCCATCCAGAAATACATGGAGAAAAAGCCACACATTTCTGCATGTCATTCTATAATGGCTTCAGCTGCAGAGCTGAGCAGGTTTTCGACACGACGAACTAATAAGAACACAAAAGTCAAGGTACTCATCATCAACACAAATCCGTACAACAGAAAAGAAATAACTTGTTTCAAGGCTTTGTCTTCAGCATAGGCAGGAGAGTACCCGCCCTTCAGGAAGCTCTGTCAATAAACAAAGAATTAATTCAAGACAAGCATACTACGCTATGCAAAGATGCTTTTCCAGCTTTGTCTGTACTTCCAGTTACCTTTCTCTCAATAACAAATTATCGGTTTAATCTTAATCGACCTTCCTTAAAGATCCCAAGCAGGAAATTATAAAACACAGCAAAAAATAAATAAATACGGCCCATTAAAAAATGTAGGCGGAAATAGCATTGAGAACAAAGCGTCCAAACAGTGTGCCTGCAGTAAAGCATTGCAAAGTACGCGGCCATGCATTTAGTCTAACCACTCCTACTGAAAGTGATACCATCTCCTCATATATTATTAAATAATGGGAAGGAAAACAAGATAATGATCAACAGCAAAATCCAAACACAGATTCTAATTTCAAATAGCAAACATCTTAGGAGACATATTTATGGCTGGGGCCATTTGCCTGGCCTTTCTACCACCTCGAGGGAGTCAGAAATTTTTAACCAAATTTTGAACACATGGAAGCAACTTTCCTACCTAGAGTGTTTTCTGGGTTTAGTTGCCCCGAGTCCAGTGACCCCAGCTCCCTCAAACAGCCAGTGGCTCAGCATGGCAGAGCTTGTTCACAAGCCTGATGTCCCTTTACTGGGGTGCTGCAGCTCTATGGGGATGTCCAGAAAAAGAATTCTGACCAAGGAGATCTCCAGTCCATGGCTGCGTGCTGCCAGCAAGTTACCTCCTGGCAAGGGTTTGCTAATCTGACTTAAACCTACCCTCACAGCCAGAAAAGCGTCAGCCAGCCCTGCTTCAGAAGCAAGCTCTGCTGCAATTATTATTCCTGGTGTGCAATGAGGAAGAACACTTTACAACTGCTCAGAACAAAAGTCTGGGTTTCTTCCAGGCTACTTAAAAACAATCCTTGGGTTTGCTAGGATTCAAATCTAGGAGCTGTGTCCCACACGTCCCTCCTGTTGCAAAAGGAGCATCCTTTCAAAGAGATTTTGCTTTTATAATCACCCAAGGAAAAGCAAGTCAGACCACCTAGTGCCATACATCCCTTTTTTTCTTCAGGCCCATGAAAGAACTACTCTGAATACCCTAAGAGTAGAATTTCATTGTCATAATCATTTCACAGGAAGAGTTTAAGTGATTTTTTTTTTTTCAGATGGAATTACCAAAGCCATTTCTCTCATTTCAGAAAACTACCAGTTTTCATCCCAATAGCTTATCCCCTCACCTGACACATCCCTTCTAGGGTTGCAGAGAACGTTAAAATGGTACTGTGTTTTACTTGATACAAGAGACATAAGATATCCCCTTTCTATTGTTATAGTGACAGAAATAAGCTAGCACGACAATCAGGTAAAAATCCTTTTGACTTCAACACCAGGGACAGAAGTTACCTCAATCGCAGCCCCTGGGATTAGCTGCTCAAGGCGTGATCTCACAGCAGACTAAAACACTTTCAGGGCGATGACTGCCATCAGCGCAGCACCAAACGCCACGTGCACCCTACCCCCAACAAGGCCTTCACCCAATGTCAAATTTCTCTTTACTCTCATCTGTCAAAATAAGCCAGACTGATTACCTTTCCCATGAAATTAACACTATGCCAGATTTTTTCCCCCCATTCCAGTCCATTTTGGAATGCTTTGTGGGGCTTTTATTCCCCTGCAATTTTCTTCTTCCTACTTCAAGTCTTCCAGCAACGCATTTTCATTACTTTCCCAAACTGCTCTGAGATCCTTCTAGCATTTCTAGAAAAGCTTACTAGAGGGCACTGTAAAGACACCTACAAAGAGAACATTTACTTCTGTTCATCATTGAGAACAATAGTACTTTGACTTTTCCACAGAAATAGCTACCACATGTTAGCTATCGACAATGCCACGTTTGTTACAACAGGTGAGGAGGAATTTCCATTTTTCCCCACTTGAGAAATGGATTTCCCTGCCCCGAGTTCCAGTCTTTGGGCACTCGGGGACACTACTCCTCTCTTCAGATATGTGCCACACTGAAAGCAATCAGTGGCCCTTTCAAGAGGTTAAAAATAGAAAATGAAGTCTTGAAAGACTCCAAATACATACTGCTCTCAATAAAGTCAAGATACTAAAAATTAGCACTAATTCCTCCATCTTACCCTCCTTACCACCTCGCTCTGGTGAAACCCCCAGCAGCCTCAGACCTGCCTGCCACCGCAGACTGCCCTGCTGGTGTGCAAAGCACACCCAGCTACCAGACAGCAGACTCCCTGCCTCAGTTGTTTTTTTTCCACCAGCCTGGTACTTCAAAACTGGTTTAGAATGTAAATACTGGAAAAAATCCCCCACACATCACAAGAGAATTATTTGCTGAAACCAATTACTTAAATATTTTCCGAGCAGTAAACACGCTGCAGCCTCCAAGAATGCTGCATGAAGGGTAAAGTAATAGTTGTGTTTCTCAGAAGCCAACAAGGTTATGGGTCACCCAAGAGACCATATTCGATGCAGTAAATTCATTTAAAGATGCACAAGAGTTGCACTTCAGTGAATGATCTTCCTGTGTGCCGTGGATGTCCTCCAGCCCACCTATCCAATTCGCTGCTTCAGAGCCATTACGGGATCACAAAGCACGCATGCAGAGGAGTGAAGGGCAAAGGGGAACGCTGCTACGAAGTCAGGAGCCCTCCCATGACAGACAACGGTCAAAAACGACACACAGGAAGATGTATGAGGAAGAAAAGAGGAGAACCTGATTTCTGTTAGAAGTTTAAAGTCAAAAAAGGGTTGAACAATAAAGACGCAAGCAAGAACTGAACTGAAAGCTGCTGAACATCATTTCCAGTGTCTCTTTAGAAAAGAGAGACCTCTGGCATACTTCACGAGAGGGAAAAAAAAAAAAACCCTTAACAAATACCTTTAATGTTAGATCAATCAAGCAAGAATTATCTAAGGGGACCTGGAAACAGAGGAACAGTCACATCCGATCTGAGCAAAAAGAATCCCATTCACGCAGCGTCTTGTCACAGCACAGTTGAGACAGATGCCAGGCAGCACCTCAGAACGGAGTAAACACATCAAAGCGTGCCCAATTTACCCTTTGAGCATCTCGCACTCATGAGCAAGGAACTTTGGCAGCCAGAAGTAGTTTTGCTCTTCAGCTCAACAGTCCTCGGAGAGTAAGAAATGACCAGCAAGCACTGCTGGCACCTCCAAACTGACCCGGGCAGCCAGAGGAAACAAGTGAGATGAAACGTGGAGAAGGGTCCAACAACCAACCAGGATAAAAAAATAGCCACAAACTGGCAGCACGATGCAAGTCAGGGCAGCTCCTCTGAAATGCAGGGTCCACAAGTTGGCTTCTCTGGACCCTGCAAAGATGTCCCAGTGGGACAGAAGTACCCGTCTTTCAGCCTAGATATGTGCACTTAGAGAATAATTTATGCTCTGCACATAACTCTGAATGCTCAATGTTTTAAAGTCATTTTAGCAACAGAAATATATCAATGTTAAGACAAAAAGCCCCAAATAATCAGCACGCAGACAGGATCAGAGCACCACCCGGACTGAACGTCAGGCAAGCACTCAGCACACGCCGTGCACTCTCCAGTCCTGTGTTTTTACCTCCCCCTCCATCTCTTCGTGTTTGTTTTTACATTGAGGGTTAGTCTGCTCATATTTGAAGACCCTACCAGCATTTTAATAACTGAGGCAGACAAATGCCTTGGGGTAGAGCATCTGACGGTCACCGAGGAAAAGCAGCAGTAATTAGAACCGAAGTCATTTCCCTAGCAAGAGCAAAAAAAAATAAAAAAATGAAAATCACACACTCAACACCAACCAATGACAGAAGAATAAGCAAGGTGCTTTACGCTAGACAAACAGCAGAGCAGAAATTTGCACGGCTTTGACCCCTTGGAAACTATTTAAATTGCCATTCATTCTTAACGATGTCTCTCCCACCCACATGGTGAGAGCAGAGCCACGTCCTGCAGCAGCCACGCAGGTGGGACGTCGCTGCCCAACAGCGCTCAGAGCACACGGCAGCAAGGAGGAGAGAGGAAAGGGCATTAGGACGTACATCTAGACCACGTAGTAAGGTGTCGTAGTGCTTCTCAATACGAGATTCTACTTGGGCTTTGTATGACTTCACTGCTCAGCCAGAGCACTGGAGTGAGACAAGAGCACAGCCGTGTGTGTGAAGCAGCTGCACCACCCCCCTACACGAATACTTTACAGAAGTCACGGTAGGGTTACGGGGGTACCGCTGCAGCACCGCTTCAACGTGAATTTCTGCTTGGTGACAGGGACTTTGGCAGTGATCTCCTGAAGCTGGGCATTTACTGTGATAATAAAGCAGTAACCATTTAGAAGCCTGCATAACCCACCTTGGTGAATTCTAAGTGACATCACGTCACATACTGCATATCTTTTATTTGTATTTACGCACACACAGAGCATACAGTACATAGCCATAAATAAACACACACCATGTACAGTGATGGGTACCCACCACTGTTCTCCATAATTATTTTTCAAACCTCTGCTTTTCAAGACACGCATTTAAAAGTGACTGATCAAAAACCATTAACCATCTCAATAGCACCACTGATGCATTGCCTATAGAAAAAAATACAAAGTAACTTACAAAACAACATGATTGAACCACTTTTCAGGAAAGCTTAGTAGATCTAGAACGGGTTATAATGTAGAGATAATGAAGATGCAGAGACTAAAGCCCAATATCCAGGTCAGCTCCACTACTAAAACCAGAAGATAACTAGCGACAAAGGAACAACATTTGAGCCACGGCCAGGAGTACAGGAAAAGACAAGACTCATCTACATCACAGACTGGCATCCATCAGAAAAATAGTTTAAATGGTAACTTAAACACATCGCTGAGTTTAAAATGTAGCTTTGAGGAGTTGTTAACTCCAAGCAGTGGATTAAACTCTCCTTGTGTGTCACCTGAACATCAGCTTTACAACTTCCCAACTTTTTTTTCCCCTCTCAGCTGTGAGTTGTGCGCATTGATCCTGGAAATACTCAATGCCTTTTAGACTGTTTGGCTGGGTCAGGATCAATAGCAGTTAGAGAATTTCATCGTGTTTGAAGACAGGCACAAGGCTTTGGCCAGGCTAGCACTGCCCTGGCAGCAGGGAACACCCAGCTACACACAATTCTGCAGCTCACTTGGGTTCAGCTCTGCACCAGTGCCTTTGGACCACATCCATGCATCAAACTTGCTGGCCCAGGAACAGCAGAAGCTTCGCCACTGCAACTAACCTCGCTTCAGACCTCTTCAGTCAGAACATGACACGTATTTGCAAGCCTTACTGACCTTTTGCCACAACATGCACAAACGTGGTCTGGAATCATAAAAAAAATTCCACAGGTCTTATTGACTGCTACTTAATAATTGCAAGTGCACCAAACATACAGGGAGTAGAGGAAATTATTGGATCATTTATTGCTTTTTCATATATGAAATCAAACAGCTATACGTCACAACGGCAAATGCAGGCTATTAACGACGCATTGTATTCAAACCAGATTCCTGAACAAAGCTAATTGCACGAACCCTTTATTACAACTTTGCAGCCGTGTTATTTTACCCAATTGATATTTTTCCATAACGGATTCCTACTAAGCTGTTACCGAGCGCTTTAAAAGTGGAAAAAAAGCTACAAGACAAATAGCCCAAGGCCTCATTTTCACTCCCAGTTCTTGACTCCTTTCTGGGAGGAGCGGCTGGTGTAGCGTTATCTGCACTTATCTGCCAAGGGAAGGGGAGACGCAAAGCACACGGGCAAACAGCAGCATTCTTGCACCTTCCCGAAAAGCAGCGGAGTTGTACGCAGAGCTTTACTTGAGAACAGAAAGCATGTGATGCTAATGGAGCATGTCTAACTGCCGTCATTTTCCTTATTTGATCTCAGTTGAAAGTACAGTAAAATGAAGTGAAAGGCCAGTTTTAAAAGCTTTGCACAGATTCTTGTCTCTTCTGAAAAGTGTATTAATGAAACAGCTTCCTGTTTCATTTTCTAAAGACAAACAAAAGCTTTCATCTAGCTTGTTTACTCACTTAACCTCCTAAATTCCCATGAAGCTTTGATTGGCACAGTTTTTGTCAGAGTAAAATAAAAAGCCTAACTGTAGCTTTGCAAACATATTAGCAAAAATATTTGCAAGTATTAGCTTTGCAAATGTTAGATAGTTACGTAAGGAAAAAATGGATCTGTTCATTTGTAATAAAGATTATTCCATCAAAGCGGGAAGGCAAATATGTTTAAAAACTTACATAAAAATGGAAATACTAATATTGCATATATTAAACAAATTACCATACCAAATTACACATACGGACATTACCTGATTACTTAGTCAGAAATGATTAAGAAAAACAAATTCCTAGGTCACCATTAGACGGAATTGGCTTATATTCCTTTTTTCCTCCCCCAATTTCCCCCTAACAGTGAAAGTTCTCATCTCTCCCTCTAAATATTTAAAACCTCCTAAACAATAATTTGACTAAAGAGTGCCAGAGGGGTTTAGCACACAACTTCTCCCTTCGGTTCACCTGAGAGATGGCTCCTTTTAGCTGTATTCCTTCTGGCCCATTAAAAAAAAGGCAGGAAACCAGCAGAAAACCAACACAGACAACCCCTCAGCAAAGACCCCCAGAATGCGGGCAGGATCAGGGAGCTGCATGCAGGTACCGCAGGCTCCTGTTCAGGCCCCCCCCAGGACTGCTTTGGGCTAAACAAGCAAGCTCCAAGCAAGCCCATTCCAGCTTAATCAAGTCATTCACATTGACAAACTGGGCTCTGGTCCCAGTATCCCTCTCTGCATTGAATTGGCACGCACAGACTGCACGCCACGCTCTGACAGCTACCTGCCTGGCTACTGCTCCAGGTCAGGATGCTCAACTCGAAGCAAAATTTTCAGCTCAAATAAAATCAAAACAGGACTCGACTCTGACCTCTGCGTACCACGTTGGAGGACAGTACTCGACTGACATGGCTTTACGTTTGTTACATAAACAGACTCCGTATTAATTTGATCGATTATGGCAACAAAACCCCGGAAGGAACAACTCCACAGAAACAGAGCGATACCCATTTCCAGCACTGACAACTGCACGTTTCAGATGTGTAACAGATGGCTCAGAAAAACCTGCGCAGACTGTGTTGATAGCACCCTTTTGCTTTGGCTCCACCTTCTTGATTCGGGGATGCAAAAGCTCACCTGAGGAGAGCGAGCTCAGGTACGAGCTGCTGAACAGAACTTTTAAGTGAAGACAGACACCAAGTATTTACACTTAACATTTCTTCCAATTCATGGACTGCAGCCAGGTTTCAAGTGCTCTTGCAAGACAAACATTTACCTTCATATGACAACAAGCTCTTCAACCTGCCTGGACAGGGGAATCCAACTAGCTGACTACTTACTGTCTGAAATAAAGCTTGAGCTGATAACGTTTCCCCAGACACAGTTTGGGTGCAGTTCCAAACCTCTTTTCGTACGCTGCAGCTGAAGGAGTCACTTCTCAGAACAATGGAATAATTTTGGTGGGGACTTCTGGAGATCGTCTCGGCCAGATACCTGCTCCAAGCAGGTCAGTTCAGATCAGGCTGTGCACAGATCTGGCCAGCCAAGCTGGAAGCACCTCCAAGGATAAGCATCAACAGAAGGCAAACAAGCAAGAAGGGTACCTGCATCCGAAGCAGGAAAGCACTGTGAGAAAGATGCCCCCAGCCTTGGTTTCCAGTGCGTCGTTTCTGACGCACCACACCATGGCTAAACCTTCACACTGAAACCACAGAAATCCCAAGCAGCAGCACAAAGCCACAGCAACGGCAGCATTAGGCAAGATGTTTTCTGAGGAATCCAGTAATGGAAGCTATGCAGTGTGCCTGACCCATTTGTGACCGACCACACTTAGAAGCAAGGAGGAAGAGATTCAGTACACCAGTACGCTATAAAAATCAGAGCTGGGACATGTTTGGATGGGCATCAGGAGGAGCAGACCTGCCTCCTAGCAGCACGCCACTCTCCGGAGTGCTCCTTCCACTCATCCCACGATGTAGGATTCTGTCAAACCTCTTGGAAAAAACGTTACGTTTTCCTGGTAGAAAATGATCACTGTACCATAACCCCACTGAATCCCAAGACCCTTTCTTGACTGCTGAGCTCGCTGATGGTAATTACGGTTTTGCTTCGGCTGACAATGCTGTTGAGCACTCTGCTTTGCCACTGAGACCAAAGGACACAAGTACAACGACCAGGGGAGTCGGTGAAGGCTTCAACCTCAACGCAGAGGTGCTAACCACCTCCAGTGTCCCCAAGTGCCTCTTCACATCAGTTCCTGACTCCAGCTGAGCTCCACACCCCAGAAGTTAACCCGTTCCTCTGCTGTGTAAACTGGGTTGGGTGTTTGTGGCCACTTACCCACCAGCTACAGCCACTTAGCACAACCCAAGCACAGGGTGAGCCATCACCACCCTACAGCTGCAAATCCACTCCATATCCAGCACCACAGGGCACAGGGAACACGAGGATCCCAACCACCACCCTTCGACCCCAGTCTCTCATTCCCTTTGTGAATGAATTCCAGCTATGACCTGCTGTGTGTTACCAGGCGTAGCTTCCTCCTCTGCGTTAGGACTCCAGCTAGCATTAAGGTAAGGTTTTTAGCATATCCTTCACATTTGCATCACGGTCGCTGCCTGCTGCAACAAGCTTTCTATTTTAAATAATACATGCTGATAGAACGGCATTAAAATACAAAGCAACTTGCAGAAATAAGTTAGCTCACGCATCACAGCACAAAACAAGTTTCAAAAGATGCTACAAGCAAAGCTTTTCCCAGATTAAGAATTTCTGCTGTAAAGTCTCCCAGTCACCAAAATACTACCTCTGAGATAAAACCACAGTCATTTTCAGCTGAAGGGCAGACCTACCCCGCCTAGGCATCCACCACTGACCACTGTCAGACACTATTATAAAGCTAAAAATTCCTTTGGTCTTATTCTCCATGTCCGTTCTGGGTTTTATGTAAACAGCCTGCAAAACCTTCTCCTGAGAAAGTTGCTAACTCAAACACACCTTAATCACAGTATAATCAAATAATTAGATCACAGTCCCTGGCAAGGCTACTATTAACACTCAAAAGTTATGTTTAAGTTTAAAAAAAAAAAAAAAAAAAAAAAAAAAAGATTTTTTTCCCCATTTCAATCACTTCAGAGTACATTATGGCTATCACAAATGGGAATCTTTTCTTGCAGAGTAATTTCCTTTTCCAAAGAAATATTTCCATGAGAAAATTGTCTATTAATGTGTGCAGTGGGTCGGTTTTTAAGACCTACAAACAGAAAACAGAACTACTGAACACCTCCTTTTGGTTACAAAAAGGACAAAGCACAGCTTTCCAAGAAAGCCAAGCACTCGTGTCACCTTCACCTGTGAAGGATGCCCAGACAAGAGTGCATAAAAGCACTACATCGGGTCTGTAACAGACATCCACTGCTACAGGTCCCATTACAAAACAAAGCGTTTATGGAAGAGGGATCTGCAGGGTGATGCACTTCAACAACGGCACCAATCTGCATATACAAATATGTTCTCAAGAATATGAATATGTTAACTTGCTGTTGTGGTTTTATTTTTTTTAAATCAAAACCTGTGTTGTTTCTGCAAAATGTTGTTTGTCGCACGGTCTGGCTTTGAATCACCCAGCACACGATACATGGTTCCTCCTTCCCCAAACTGCATTGTTACCTTACTTGCACGAGAGGGGATAAGTCACAGAATATTAAGTCCAGAAAGAAGCTGTGCCCTTATTTCAATGGGATTTTTTTGCAGCATTCTTCTTACTGCCAAGATTAAAGTGTTATTACAATGTCTCCCAAAGCTTTTTTGTTTTGTTGTTGTTCTGTTTGTTTTAAATACGGCTTGCATGTATTAAGGGTGGTTTTCATCCTCATAAACATGGGGGCGAAAAAGGGAGGGGCAAGTTATTCCCATCTGCACCCTTACCCATTTCAGGTTGAACACTATCTCCTGCCCAGACCAGTACTCCCAGCCACAGCAATTCAGCAAAGCTTTCCTCCCTCTTTAGGCTGAAAACGATGGAAAAAATGGGGGTATTAAGTATCTGGTACATGAGCTTGTGAACTCCGAGGATACACTGCAAGCCTGTGAAGCAAACGCCAAAGCCAGGACAGTTCCTACAGCATTTGAGCTCCAGGCATTTAAGCAACCCCAGAAGACTACAAGCATGCCCAGTGCGACTCAGCTGCTGGGAGCAATCGCAATCAGGGCAGCCAGATGGGCCACAGGCTAAAAACTTGTCACAGAAGCTATGAAATAGGATGTTATACACCAATACCTAATAATCCAGGTGCCCAAAGCTAGGCCACCCTTGCATTACCATTTGCACATATTGCAGACATCTCAAATACCCGCGCATTAGGTGCCGAGGGCACCTCTTCCATATGGTGTCGCTTCCTTGTGCATTGTCAGTCTCGTGCCATTCTGCGAAGTCAGCTCGGGTTTCTCACCAGTTTAACTGGGTTCAAATATACAGAGAAAAAGGCAATCCTGGATACCAGTGCTATTTCTTGATTTTTTTTAAACTGATAATTTAGGAGAATTATTTTTAACAGAATGTATTTCATCAAAAAAAAATCATTGGGAGCTATAACTATCTAGAGATGTTAGAAAATCTGGGGCTACATAGAAAGACAGTATGACAGAAAAAGACCACAAAACATAACTGAACACTAACGAAAGCCCTGTCTGGGGTAGGCGAAAGAAAAAAGCAAGACAAAGCAAGGTCCAATGGCCATAAAGCACAACAAAAACTGACACGGGAAGGACAACATCTTCTGGTGAGCGCTGAGTATTTCTTCTGCACAGACCTGAGTCTAAACTCCAACAAGCGCATATAGGAAACTCGAAAGGCCCAGTTCATCTGAAGTTATACCACCTGGCTGGGAGTCCAGAGGTGCGATGGCTGAGGAAGCCTGCAGCGCTGCTTCCCAGGCTCGCGGTACGAAGCGCTCACTATCACAAGCTCCTTGCAGAGGCTGTACCAAAAACGAACGCCTAAAGGCTGGTGGGATGGTTCGTAGTCCCCAAACTATGAACGCATCAGATGCGACATTCACATCCAAACAGCAACCTGAGAACGTTTCAAGAAAAGCTCATTAAGTTTGCATAACTTGCTTCTAGTTCCTGGTAGAAAAAAATTCTATTAACATGGTCAAAACTACCATTAGACTAAGGTGCCTGGGTATCTCATCGATTAAATTAAATATCATTAATTTTGAATGCAACTCATAGATCATTCTCTAAATGCTATGCCAAAAATATAATTGAGTCTTCATTAAGTGATCAGATGGGAAACGAGAGCTCTCTCCCCACTACACAACTCAAGGTTAAACTGCAGCTCACACGGGGTTGTTAGGAACTGCACAGACCCCTCACCTCACAGAGCCCCGCAAAGGGGCTGGTTTTGTCACCCCACACCCACCCGCTCCTCCTTCCAGCTCACCCATAACCTTGAGAGAATGGGAGAGGCGGAGCTGCTAGATGAAGATAGATTTTTCAATACAGTCAAAGGGACTTAAGATAAAGGAAATTATCTCCAGCTACGATTGAAGTATCACTGCATTCACCACACTACGTTCAAGTTTTAATTTAAAATTAGCTCAGAACAAAGCGAGCTGTCTTTTCAGCCACATTCTTGTCATTTCATCTTTGTGGTATCAGTGTCAAGACAAAAAAAAAATTCCTAGCCTTCCTAACAACTTAGTATTACAGCTATATTTGGTCACTGTGTGTAAAGCTGGGTCAAATCTACATAATAATATTTCATAGTTAGAACTAGACTTGAAAAATTTGTAATTTAAGATGCAAAAGACAACACTGGTAAAGCATTTTGAGGAAAAGGTTTAAAGAAAAGGTTTAGGTGCCTGATGCAGCTTTACAGACAGTTGGGACAAGAGGGGAAGCAGCACTGGAGCTCACTAGGGCCAAGACTGAATACTGGTACGTGAATGCAGATTTGGAAGAGAGCTTTGCGTAGGGTCAGGATCCAGAGTTGGGTTCTCCTAATGCACTGAACAGGCCCTCGGCTAGCCCCAGGCGATGCCAGAGG
Organism: Oxyura jamaicensis; assembly: GCF_011077185.1. Classification (NCBI taxonomy): domain Eukaryota; kingdom Metazoa; phylum Chordata; class Aves; order Anseriformes; family Anatidae; genus Oxyura; species Oxyura jamaicensis. The sequence goes on from NC_048902.1 coordinate 9,901,809, forward strand.
GCACAGAGGACCATGGGCAGGCTCTGGGTACACACAGGGATGCAATCTAGTGCTGCTCTGCAGGAAAAGGACTATTAGCAAAGTCTCAGTGCATTGGCAGCGTTTCCCTCATCACTCCAAAACTGTACGTTAAGATGCAGCTTTCATGATCTTGTCCTGCAATTATGCCTCTGGATCACAAGTTTTTTATTAGGCCTTTTATTTCAGCATAATTGGTTATAAAGCCATAAATGTGATTTTTCCAAGAGAAATATTTTGCAGAGATGGCACTTTGAATCCTCCCCCCCCCCAGACATTGATCTATTATTGATCTAGGATGAAAATACACTGCTGATTTTACACTCAAGTATTGATCGAGCGAGGTCAATTCCAGCAAGATATTCGGGGTACTAAAAACGTACGAGTGCACAGCTGGAATGAGTTATGGTACCTCCAAGCACTCAGATTCCTTTCCTTATAAAATCATAGCTGAACAGCTTGCTGGATTGCAGGCTACTTGCAGGAGGGGCATCTGCGGCTCGCGGATTGATTACAGGGGAAGGCTGTGATCCCCATTTTGCAGAAAATAATGGGGGATCACACAGGCACACCTGTCCGGCGATGCTCTCCATCCCGACGCACACGCCGACGGGCAGTCTGGTCCCCACGGCACGCCGGGATTCCCATCCGTCTGTCTCCATGGCTACACCAGCAGAGCAAGGAGCATCCTTCAGCACATCCTACAGCAGCCAGGCTGCCAACCGCCCGTGGTCCCTCACCGAAGGGGACCACAGGCAGGGGTGGGTTGGAAAGGGGCACAGCAGCCTCTGCTCGGCCTGAACGAGCCCCAAGCCTCGTGGGCTGCTTTTTGTTGTCCTCACATGCTGCAAAGCAAGGCGGGTTGTATTAATTCAGGTGAGCCAGGGAGTGTGGCAGGGATCACAGAAGTGAGGGGAATCTGAATACTAGGGCGAGTGTCAAATAGCAGCTTCAGCTTTGCCAAGAAGGCGCTTTCATTTGCCATGGCAGGAGTGGAGAAAGAACCATTTTGTACACGCCTGTACTTTCCCAAACGCTGCTATTCACAGAAGTCACAATGAAGTTTTAATAAAGAACATACGTGCACTAACTGCCGTTTAAAGAACATTCTCGGGCGCTGCTCTGTGGTGTGTTAGACTTGAATTACCCCGTTGCTCTCTGAGAAAGCTTCCTTTTTTCATTTCTCATTGCCCTACAGTCTAGTTTTTAATCAAAACCGGAATAACTCACCCTGGTAAAAATCCTGGAGTCGTGTCTTTTGCTATTAGTTACCTTTCAAAATGCCACAATCCAACTAGTTTTCTGCTACACTTCTTTAAAATAGACTATTATGAGATTTGTATTGAAAATCAATCACTAAGAGCTGCAGGTAGTCTTGGCCTCCTTTTGTGTTCCAAGGCACATTAGTCAATCTGAAATAAAGCGTCATTGTCTGACTTGCAGCCGCACCATGCAAATTCTGGATGCGTTGTGCTGCAAGTCCCAAAGACAATGACATCACGCGTCCCCAGGTGGGATCTGCTGGAGGTAAAGCACCAGGATTCCTTCCCACTATTATTTCAGAAAGCACAGCTCAAATGCTGATGCCGTCCTCGCAGCAATCAAGAAATAAGAAGCACGTTCACGTGATGAAGCATAGTTTCGGCCACGCAATTCCAACAGTAACATTTTCTCCCATTTTCAGCCTTTAAAATGGGAGAGACTGTATACACAGAGCCTGCAATTCAATTTGAAAGATCTTTGTTAACAGCAGCAGTGAAAAGGAGAAAAAAGCCCACAGAGTTCCTGCACTTAAAGCACAATCTCAAAACATATGCTTACAATCCTGGAAATCTTTGAGAGATTTAGTGTGTTAAACAGCTGCAGCTGAGCTTAGAATGAACATTGCAAATAAATGCTAATGAGATGCTTATAGATCCTGAACAAATTGATTTACCGAGATCTTGTCGAGTGTCTCCTATCAAGGGTTTGTCAGAGTAAACAACCAAATCCTTATAAACAGAAGTGACTCATTCATTACAGCTGGAAAAAGACTTTAAATAAAAATCCAGGCTTCAGTTCAGGAAGACGATGCGCCAGCCACACACACATATCCATACGTGTTTTATGTTTTGTTTTTTTGTTGTTCTTTGTTTCAGTATTCGTACTTTTGAAACCACAATTATGTTTTCCTGCCTCTGCAGAAATTTGTCAGCAAGAGAAGTAGCGAAGGGTGTCATTCAAAACGCACGTATAGTTTAGCTCCCCAGAAGCTGCAAATCATGTTACAGTGCCATGACTAGGTTTAAAGTCTCAAGAAACACTTATCAATGCGAGAACTGCCCAAACTAAAAGGAAAGCATAAATGCTTACATAGAGCTTTAGAATAAACCCATGCAAACCAGAGGTACAACAAGATGACGTTCACGTTTTTCACTCAAATTTGTTTTAGTACAACCTGCGTGTGTGATCAGTGCCTTGGAAATCGCATAGCTATGAACTCCATCATCTTTAAATGAATCTCACTGTTCATAACGCTATGTCGCATTACATCATTATGAACAATAAGCCACACTGGAAAAAAAAAAAAAGGTAGAAATTTAGTTGCTATGTATCAGAAGAAAAAAGGTTTCTAGTTTAACAAACCGGAATGACTGCACACTATTGTAACTGTTGCAGTGTGGAAACCTGCAATTTCTTTTGGACCATTTACCTATAGAAGATAAATGTTTAATACTTTTGTAACGGCAGCCAGGGAAAGCGAGAACATGTATCCTCTGACCATGCACAGCCAGAGTTTCTCTCACCAAATGAGAGACTTGGAAACATGAAATTCTCCAAAGAACTGGGATAAAAAGCAAGGGCCAGTTTATTAATGCCAATAGTCTTTGGGGAGGTTGTGCAGAAGAGATTTAGTAGGGAAAAAAACAAATAAAAGAAAACGAATCCCTTCACCCTTTCATCCTCCGCAGCTCCGCTTACTGACAACCCTGGCAGCTCTCAGGGGCGGTCGGTTCAGCAGCCTCAGCCTCCCAAGCCAGCAGGAGCAGCCCCAGACCCTATTTCTTCTTGCTTTGCACAAGATCCTCAGGAACCATGCACTGCTTTTACCAGGTACCCTTGCAGAAACATACATTTTAGATGATGGTGACTTCAGCTTTTTCTAAAACAGAGCGTTCTTTCCACAGAAGAGGAGCCATCCTCTAAACTCAGCTAACTGCACACTTGAAAGATGGGCTTGCACTGCAGTCCCAAAAAAAACAATCTTTCCCCTTCTCTTATTCTTGCAGGAAAAGAACCTGCCAAGGCCTAGTAACTAGCTCTTCAACAGCAGCTCAGCACAGCAATATGCAGCACAAAAATTGTTCAAAGTCTGTTTTTTTCATTTCAATTACCACTTTAAAGAAAATTTAAATGAAAGCAACAAGTGTGAGAATTATGAAGCAGCAGTAGCAAAGGCAGACTATCCAGATGTGTTTAGTTATCCCAGAAAAACATCAGTGTTTTTCCATGTAAGGGGATGAGATTTTTTGAGCGTAGCTCTGCAAAATCTGAATAAAGACAACCCCACGCCAAAACTCTACAACTTGAGTGCCTTTCACATGTCCTACCCTCTTCATGCCTAACTTCGCCAAAGAGCTCATGGATAGCGTTGAACAAGATGTCTGTTGGACACAACCGAGCCTCTAAGTGCAACTCCTACACATTATTTCACTACTACCACGTTATTTGGTTTATCTGAAGATGACACGAAGAACACCCCACAAACATTACGGAGGCATTTACTCAGGTTAGGCAATGGTAAGTCTGACATTCAGACTGACGTTTTCTTCCTCAGAAAATAGCCCAGCCCGGGCTTCAGGTGATTTACAGCCAAAACATGCAGGAGCAGTAACGCACTGCCCAGCAATCAGTTAACTTGTAAGGCATTTGTGCACGGAGCCTAACAAACACGAGGTACTTCCAGAAAGCAAGTTTCTTTTGACTCTTGTCTCAATTTAAAAGCCCTATTTTAAACCCACCGTACTATTACTAGCAATCACTTAAAGACACCGTATACCAAGCGGAGCTTGAAGCCTGAAAGGTTCAGATGAAATAGCTTCATTTCAGACCCACGTCAGTCCCTTGAGAGAGGCGTTCAACACAAGTATCTAGCAATCACACCATCCCATACTCCAACACCAGCTCCCCCACTTAATTCTGTTGATAATCTCATTCGTTTACCTTTTACTGAGCAAATTTGCATTTCTTGTGGATGGAAGTTTTCACTGACCCATTTTGCACTGAGCTTACGCACCTTGAGAAGAGCAGAAAGTACGTTTCATTTGCAAATAGCACAGAGGTTTCAAAAAAATTTCAATGAAAACACAACAAAAGTTCCATGTCTTCCCTGTAACATTAACTTTCAGACACTGGAGTTATTCTGCCAACCCTTAAGGAAACTCACAGCCTGAGCAACACTCCAGTGCTGCCAGGACACATGGATGAGCATGGGCTGTATCTCCCTCTAAATCAGACTGTCACACAAATACAACAGGAACCATGAATTCTGCCAATGATATGGGTAAAAACCCAATCTGTATTCAGATGCACCAGCTACAGCACAGGCCAAACTTAAAACAAGAAGACTTTAGCAGAAAGCTACAAAAATGAGCGATTTAGAAAACCTCTCCAGAAGACCTCCTAGGACCTAACGTTTATTGAGGAAATCAAAAAGCAACTCAACCACAGTTATTATTTACAGAATGACACCATAAAATGTTGGATAGAGTGTATTTCAATTCCTTGCGTTACCTCTGTCCACAAGCTTCACTTGGGGATTTCGCATTTTGAGATGAGTAATTATCCACTTGACTGGATGGCCAACCAGGGTGGTCTTCTGCTGAAACCTGCAAGATTCTCAGGATGCATTTGCCATCGCAGAACACCCTGCATCGTACAGGCACAGCTGTTTTGGGTTTTCTAGGAAGCAGTCGTATGTAAATCCTGTAACTGTTAGTTCACAGCTACCAAACGTAAAAAGACTGCAGATCTGGTAGCATATCAACAGCTCACGTTCCTAGCCATGACACTGAGGCAGGGATACTCCTGCTCTTTCTGTTAGGATATAGCAGCATACCTCCAAAAACAAACCTTTCCTTGCAGCAGAGATCCTGCACCTCGTGTCACAACAGTTCAGAACTTGCAAGGTACTAAGCTCCCTGAACGGAGAGACGTAGGATCAGTGGCATAATAGCAAGCAGAAAAACGCACACAACATTCAACTGGAAGTTTGATTTTTGTGAAAGGATGCTTTTCCTAGAGCTGTCTCCACATTAGTTAAGAAGCCATAATACCACACCATGTGAGACCTACTGTCCAGATACCAAGGGCAACAGCAGAATGTTTTTTTAATGAATACACATAAGCCTGGCCATTTCTACAGTCCATTCTCCTTGTTCTCCTCCAGCACCTCCAGCTGGGTATTGCAGAGGGCGAATGGCTGCTCAGACTTCTGCTGTCCCTTCACTGACCCGTTGCTCATCAAGAAGTCTAACCTTGTCCACATGCAATGTCTGCCTCATGTTCTGGGGTAGCAAGTTCCACAATTTAAATCCCCACTGTACAACACAGTTCTTCCCATAATCCATTTTTAACCAACCTGGGAGTTTTTCCAAGTGAATTGTAGTTGTAGCGCTTCAAGGTCTGATGAAGAGTATCATGTACTCAACAGCCTTCTCCTCCAGCCTCAGCCTCCTCCTCCCCAAACAAACTGCTCAGAGCTTTTCCCTTCTCCCCTTCCTTCCAGAGATGCAGAGACCAGAGCTGCCCACACCAGTGTTTTATGGAATAGCTGATGATGTTCTCAGTACCTCTCCCTACTGAATGAAGCACTGCACTTGATCGACTTTTTTGCCTGCCGCTGCACGCTGTGCTAATGGCAAGAGAGAACTGGCACTCGTGGCTCTGCGTGCCAGCAATGAGCTCTCCTCAGAGCTGTACACACACCAACATTCACCTGCTGCCTTTTGCTGGCGTGCTGGATGCTGTGAGATCCTTCTGGATGGAGCTCCTTGTCATCAGCACCGCCTGTGATTACCGTGGTCCGCGATCTGACACATCTCACTACACAACTACACAGCAGAAGAGAACACTTGACTGCATTTTCCCATATTTCATTTCTACAGCAGCTAAATATATCCGTCTCAAAATGCTGACACTGGCTTGCTGGACTCCATACAGTTGAAAAAACACAGAAATTCGGAGTTTTACTTATGAGATTCTGCTCTATTATGTACCCCAACAAATGTATGCAGTTAAGAAACACCGATACCCACTTGGACCGTGTTTTCTGACACTCAATCACTAAGGAAAGAGTTTTTAAAAAGCTACACTGAATTACATGTTGCTCCCAAGGCAAAATACATCAAGGCAAACTAACAGGAAAAATACTTTAGAGCCATAGCAACTGCAGTTTAGGACCCTCACAGCAATTAAATATTGATGCTGTTTTCTTTTGTATAATTTAAAGCAAACTACAATGACAAGTCGTAGTAACACTGAAAAATAAAAGCGATATTGAGATGACTGAGATGTCGCAAAGTGCTTATTTAGTAACTAAAAAGGAAACCTCAACACTTCATTATTCCTTCCCATAAGCAAGACTAACACTGCTTCTCATCAGCTGTCCTTGCAAAAGGGTGGATGCTTTCAAACAGCTTTTCTAGCTTTTCAAAGACCTGAATTCTCTGCTTTCACAGTGTTTTCTCAGCATTCCAGGGCTGGAAATGAAGCGTTTGGGGAATAATGTTGGACATTTTCATGAACTAAATCTGTGCAACCTAAAGAAAGGCGCTTATTTCCCGTAACAAGTCCAAAAATATGGTCCAAGATTAAAACAAGAACAAAAAACAAAACCCACAAAGACAACACGAAGAGCAACATCTCCACTACCAACATATTAAAAATATATATACATGCCTTTGCCTCTCAGGTAATTAATAAAGTGAGCAAAGGAATTTCATTTCACACTTTTTTCTACATTACAAAGAAAACACATTCTCAAAAATACCATGACATAAATGTGACAGAAGGAATCAACACCACAAGCTTGGGGTTTTTAGAGAGGTTTTGGCGTTCAGCTTGTGGGGTTTGTTTTTTCTTTCATGAAACCAACATCTTGTAACTTCGTAATTACCTGTTTTGACAATACTGTTTCACAAACGTATTGAAGTTTCACTAATTGTATCTTACATACAGTACACAACTGCACTTCATTTAAGTGACTTTCTAAAAAACAGCCTACACGGCTGTGTACATCACGAAACCTTTTAAACGGGACCTACCTACAGCATTTAACATTAAAGTGGGAGTGTTTTTGCAACTTTTAATTGCTTTTCAAGCCACTAGTTCTAAAACATAAAATAATTTAGAGAAAATTAAAATGTTACTTAGTATGCAGCTTTAATTCTAGCAATTTTACTTGACTTCAGCCATGGAAGAGAATTTTTAAGTGAAGCTGCATTAATTCCTAAACATAGAAAATGAACAGCATATGAATAATTTATTGATGGCTTTTGCTTCATGTCAGCAGCTTTGCTGGAGGAAGTGATATTTATGAAGTCCCCCAGGACACCAAGAAGTTAAAGATGGGCAAAGAAACCGTAGGATAACGTTACCACCTCTGCAGAATGATATTTAAGGTATGCAGGTGTCATGGGATGTTTCTCTGACCATGTTGTACAATGCTGAAATCCAGATTTTTCAGGGTGGGAGGAAGACAACGATCAATGAGCTGAAACGAAGAAAGCCAGCACCTTTCCAACTGTTGATAAGTAGGACCGTGATCCTTTATGCACATCAGGTATTACAAGAGGACATTATAATTCTGAACCGTTTTCCACCTCCCCTTTCACCACCCTCCTGCCACATCTACCTCCTGCCTTAAGGAACGCCTCACCAGCCCTCAAGCAGGATCACAGAACAGCACCTAATCACAAGGATGAGGAGAGGCGGCAGCATTTCCTGACTCCCATTCATCTCCTCTTTAATCCCCCTGCCAGAAATGGCTTCTTGTCCCATCACATCACCATCCCTAGCCATTCTGCCTCTCCTCCAAGGCTGGGGGCTGAGGATTAAACCTCCGTGGGCATCTGCAATCCTCACCCATAGCTCTCTTCTTTACAGCACCTATTGGTTTTATGTTACAAGGCTAATTTTACAAAGAACATGATGGAAATGTCACCAAGACCAAAATCAGTTTCCCCTAACTGATATTTGTCCTTATCCTTTATAAATTTTCTATTAAAAACCTGAAATATGCTTTCATTATAGCCTTTGTAAAAGCTTTTCCCAAGTAGGGATTAAGGGATCCCAGATAGGGATGCTAAGAAGCACTGTAATTCAAACAAGGAAATTCTGAAATCCATATATAACAGAAATATCCTGCTGCTAGTCAAAAATAACAGGTGAAACACTTCGTATCTTCATAAGAGTCTGTTCAGAAATGACTAACCAGTTTATTTGGGATCCTGTACTAGTGGGTAAATTTGGATTTAAAATAGCAATGAGTCTAGAGTTCCTCTTTTAGGGAGAGGTGGGAAAGCCAACCACCCTAACCTGTTTTATAGAAAACATTTCATCCAGCTAACATTTCTGCCTTGTAAAATAATGTTCAGATGTATAACAAGAACCAAATTATTTTTTCTCTTCCCACGATGCTATACGGTAAATTAATGCCTCAGACCGCAGTGACTTTGGATTAGGCTAGTCTTGTCAATAATTAATACAGCTCCGTAGCACAGAGGCATAGCAACAAGCCAGATGAACCAAAACCCCTCCTGTTATGACACCAGCTTCTCCCCCCTTTCAATATGCATACACAACGCTGCTAAAAAAGGACAAGATTCTTCAGGACCTTGATGTAAGAGTTCTAAGTGCCAGCAGTTTTTTTCTTCCATTTAAAGAAACGCTTTACAAAATAAACATTTTTATTGGAACAAGTCAAATTGAAATCAGAGCAAATATTATTGTCTTTAAACTGGCCTCAAGAAATAAGCCAAAATCTTGATCAAGTGAGCTCTTCTCAAATCCCGGGGATTGCAGATTCCTAATGTAACAAATGAAAAGCAACCAACACAGACAGCAGCAATGCTACTCCATCAACTCAGGCGCTGTGATTCATCACTCTAGAAAACAACAGATGAAGCCATCACAGTCCCTCCATATATAAGCTCTTATAAGCTTTACCCAGTCATCTCTCTGCGGACAGACTTCACCTTCCACTGAAATGGTTATGAATCACAAATCTTGCATTAAAGTTGGAATTGTGACTCGTACCATTAGGTAAGTCACAAACAGCATTTATGTCTAAGCACACTGTCCTCTCTGTATTTTTATACTAGTCTAACAGCAAAGAAGTACTGACCTTATTAAATTTGCGAACGGCTTGGAAGGGAAAAAAGTTTTCAAATTAGCAGATCATAAATTGTTTTAACAATCCCAAGTATCAAACTGCATGAAATAGAATACAGAAACCTAATTGGCTGCAATCTAAATTAATTTCTTTGTAAGAACATCTTGTTCAAATAAATAGCCTCTCCCAGATAACCCTGAGTTTTAGCTGCATGGTTCATCACGTAACCTCAGCGAGGCCACTGGTATTTAAGGATGTGACCCGATTTCCTCAAGGGTATCGGGTAGAGTTTGAACACTGAGTATCTACCTTGAAATTCAAGAAAGCACCGAAGCTAAGTACTTTTTTCTAATCTGACACTTCATTTTGCCACCCATTTCATACTGTGACACATCACTCAATTTGTGCAGTGTGGAAAACAGATACAGGTGGTCCACGTCCACAGGCTGATCTGGAGACGGTTGCACCTTTCCAAAAAGATTTGTTGCAAAAAGATAAGAGTCCGTTTTTTTCTTTTTTCTTTTTTTTTTTTTCTAAAGCAGGTGTTCCAAGTGTTTGATTTTATTTTACTACACAAATATGGCCTTTCTTTTGTCAAGGGTGGAACAAAGATAAAGTTCTGGTACTTGTGATCAACAGAAGTATCGACTTTATGACTCGACTCACCCATTTAAACAAATACCAATTTAAACACATTTATGTTATAATTCCTACAGCTGTGAAGAGAGATTACTTAGCTCCAGCTGCTCTTCTAGCTGTGTTCTCCTTTCCTTTACTGCCTATTCCATCATCATGCTCTGAGCAAGCGGTCTCTTCCCCTTCGCAGCCCCTCCAAGAGCAAGGATGAAGCCATTCTTTGTGTTAGTCCCACCTGAACTGGACTCACACAGCGAGAAGGATGGTAAACTGTTGAAGTGTCACAGGCAAATAATTCATATTCCCTATTCAAGCAAATGTTTGCACTTTAATTCCAAATAAAGGTGACTAAAATAATCAGTACCTCTGCGTAAGTCCTGTTAACATATGAAATACTGGCTTTCCAGCAGGTCAACAAGAAGCATGGCACAGAGCCTGTCGAAGCAGCATTACCTGTGGGCATTCCACACAAATAGGTAGAAATCCAAAGCTATTTGAGTAAAAAATCTGGCAACTTACCACAGTTTACTTCACCCTCATGGAAAATCTCCCATAAAATCACCAACGCTGGCACTGTTGGGAGCTTAACACACAGCAAACCTCAAGAAAACTAGTCATTTGTGATAAATCGCGCTTAGCAGGCAGTCCTATCTGTATGTTGCCAGATTCTTTTTCTTTAACTACAGCTAGATCCCACATTTTAAAATTTGCTTTATGCTGAAATTTGTCTTTTTATTCAAAAGCCTGACCCCTGCCCCAAAGTACATTTAGTTAATGTTTACCAGGCTAACATGCAGTTTAATACATCAAAATCTTTTCTTGTCCATTTGCCTACACATGCAAACATTTTCCCAACAAAACCTTCTACAACGTTTGTCCGTGCAGGCTCAAAGCTCAAGGAGCCAGTATACTGCAAAAAGCTCCAATACATAACCACAAGGGCCACATCAAAGTAATTTAGCATAACCAGAAAACACACCAAGTCAAATTAAACCCCAATCCTTTCATTAGTGGATGGGGAAGTCTATTTACGTTCAGGCATTCTCTACTTAAAAATTACCAAAAATAGTCCTTAAAAAGTTTGCTGCCCACTTCCTTAGAGCCCAACTAGCCAGAGCTCCGTCATTACAGCACCCGATGTATTTGGTGCCTGTAACACAGCACAGATAGGAGCCACTTAAGGGCACCAGAACCAGCGTGGACCAGCAGCTTTCATCGCCAGGGATGAGAGCAGCAGTGATTTCACAAAGCCTGGCTGACATCAAGATGAGTACATCCTAGGGAGTCTTTGCTGTGATTCAGCAATTCCTCAAGTGCCTGAGTGATCATCTTGGCTAGCATGAGCTGGCCTCTCTCAACTTCCTAACTGCTGGGTACTTGTGGACACGGGGCTTACCTTTCTGTTCCCAATCTGTACATGCAGGTATCAGTTCTTGACTTCCACAGCCCTGAGCTAAACACATTGCAAGCTCCGTTCCAACAGAAGGAAGGCAAGTTCTGATGCTGGGTAACCCAAAGGAAACTGGATTAAAAACCATCTCTTATCCCCAGACCTGCTGATATCTCAGGAGGGCTTAGGAGAGCTGAAGCACCAACAGCAGCAGCATTGTCTTCTGCTCCTGCACCTCTCTCCTCCTCTTTGAGGTTTCACAGACCTATGTTCATGAGCACAAGAAATTTCAGCTGTGCATAGAATATCACTGGACTACATGTTGCAACAGCTTTGTAAGCAAACATGCTACATTTTGGGGGAAAGAAATGGCATTTCAGAAAGCCAAGTGATAAACACACAGCACGTTACAATCCAGAGAGCATCCCCACCTCCCAGGCACCTCATTGGGATTCAGTGAGGGTGCTCACAGTAGCAAAACCTCGCCCAAAACAGACCCATTCAAGGACAAATCCATACTTCAGCTGAAAAGGGGCTTGATCACTCCATCTGCAGTATAAATGCAAGAGCTCTTGGCTACAGTCTCACCTCTCCTGTAACACCACAATTACACTCACCGAGGATAAACAGCGCAATTCTGAAGATGACAAGCATTTCTAACAATCACAGAAATGAGAAGAAATGTATGCTACAGGAGCATTCAGAATTATTCCTAATTGAATTCTTTTCAGAACTCTTTTTGAGGACTCCACAATTCTTTCAGCTTCAAGAGAGTATTAAAAATGTGAATTTTAAACTGTCCTCAAGAGGCTGTTCTAACTCTTACACAGCAGAAATCTATAAATATTGGATCAAATTCTAGCACTTTTTACATTATTAATCTAGAATAAAATAGCTTTCAAAGTTCTTTTACTCTATCAAATTACTTTCCAAACCCAGGAGAGGGGCCGGGAGGGACGAGACAAACCCTGCATGTTCGCGTTTAAGCGCTGCTCACACTGCCTGTGCCTGAAGGTCTCTGAGGTTTGGGTATCACAGGTGCCATCCAAACACACTTCACTGCAAGCCCTGCGAAGTTTCCGGTTTAGGCTAGAGTATGTGCAGGAAGAGGGAAAAGAAATGAGTTAAATGGCCTTCTAGAGTTCATTACCATGTACTTAGCTTTCTATTTCAGTTTAAATCACACCCCAACTAGCTCGGTCCAGGAGGACATGGACAACTATGAGACCGCACGTAAGAACAGAGAAAAAAAACAGCTGAAAAAGCACCCAAAAACTATCCACAAGCTGTAATTCAGCTGAGCAGCGAAAACAATCTGCATGTCAGAGATGGAAGTAGCAAGCAGATCCAAAACCCTTCTACGTGCCAGCCCTCAGCCACTCGTGTCACTGTTTCTAGCTGATGTCAAATAAACAAGGCTAATGCTGCACACGTGTGTATGTACATAGGTGCACACAGTCCCTACTTGCAAAGACTCTTGTGTATATATTTGTGAATTTTAAGCACATTTGACAGTAGAAATGATTTCAAAGAGTTCCCATGAAATTAATAGGAAGGCAGTCAAACGAAGGAGGAAGATTTACTGCTCTCTGGGGAAAAAGGCTGCACCAGACTCCAATTTTTAAAGCCATGAAAAAAAATCCACATGGTACTTTAATACCAATAATATATCGAAAGAATTCAATATAAGAGTCTTCAATTCCAAGATTCATTGCATTGCTCACAGAACTACTACCACTCTCCTTCTTCCCAGGGTTGTTGCAGAAATAAAGCCCAAAGCAGCAGAAATGCTGAACACCACTGTGTGAAACGCTACAAACACACCGACAGTCCACATGGCAGCACCGACAACAAGCACAAGGTGCACGGAGACAGACCCCAGGGCAGATTCATGCATCTCGTTTCCTGAGCAGGCAGACACCCAGCATGCTGCCCGCAGCCAGCTTGGACAACTTCTTCCCTTTCCTTCCAGCGAGGGCTTAGCCACAGCACCCTCCCTTACTCTTCTTTAAGCTGCAGCCTTCAGCTTGCTGCATCTGCAGCTCTGCTTGAAGAAAGCCTTTAATGAACACCCAAAGCACGGCTGTCTGCTCCCTCCCAAGGCTGAAGCTGGCCAAGGAGCATAGCTTCTTTCCCTGCTCAGTCAATGCCAGCACCAGTCAATGAACCGGTGCTAATTTTCAAGGGGTAAAGCCCTGGCTATGCTGGAGACAGAACTGCAATTTGTGAAGCATCGTTACAGCTACGTTCCTCGGGGACAACTTCTCCCAGCACGAGCGCACCGGAGACACCATGCCCTCTCTGAGTAGTTACGGAATTGCTGCCAGGAGAGTCTGCCAACTCAGAGCACATTTGAAGGAGCTCAGTTGGTCCCTCTAACTTCACGTGGGTGCTGTGACTGACCTCTCCCTTCCTTGGAAACCTGGCAACTCACCATCACTCCAGGGGAGACTCCCAGCAAAGGGGCAAGGAAGAAGAGGGGGGATGGACAGCTTCTGTACCACCTGGGCTGTCCTTGGTTCACTTTTTCTTCACACCTTCAACACCAAAGAAACTTTATGTATTTGTCACCTGTCCTCACAAACATACAAATATCAGGGTGCGTCTTGAGCATGAGAATTTTACCAGATGTAGGTGTCTGATCTCATGCTTCAAATTTCTAAATGGCCACATCCAAATAAAAAAACTATCCCTCATCAGCATCATCATAAAGACAGAGGACAGACCGATTTTATGCTTTCACACTAGTAACTCAGTTATGAACCAGCTCCACCTGACGCTCCGCACTTGCAGCTGACAGTTCTGATTTACATTAATAAGACAAAACCAAGAAACTGCTTCTGTAACAGCAGCCCCAGAACACACTTAATCATCTAAAATTTTCTTTGTTATCATAGACTTCAGCTCTCCACAAAAACATAAAAGCATGTTTAGTCAGATGGAAAAGACTCCTGTCTTTTAAAAGAAGTCAAACCCAACGAGGATAACACACAGATGGGGACGGCACGGCAGTGCCCCCCCGCCTCTGACTAACCTGGTCTGGCTGGCAGGTGAGAGGCAGGGCAGGGGAGCAGCAAGACAAAAAGCCAACAAAAACCTCATTACATCACTGCTGCTAATAAAGCGAGCGTTCCTAGAGAGCACAGTGCAAGCACCAACTGTGGGACGGTTTTCAGACACAGAAAAATTTGAATATGAAAAACCAGGGGATCCCTGCAATGCTTGATGGCAGCACACAGATTCAAGCTGAACTCCCCTATGTCTCCCTGTTCAGGCCTCCACGCTTTCCCTGGGTCTTTTCTGTTCCTGCCTCTTTCCCCCAGACAGGAGCACACCGAAGCTGACAAGCTGGTATGCAAATCTAAAATGGGAGCAACAAGGAAAATAATGAATATCAGATCCACTTCTGCCAGCAGTGGAGAGCAGCGCACTGCCAAGAGCCGCCAGGCCTAAGCACCGTGAGGAGCAAGAAGCCCAAGCTCTAACAGCCCTCGATGCTGTATTTCTTACATCCAGCCCCTAAAGTAGGCTTCCTGTTATTAAAAAAACAAACCCATTCTTCAGGCTGTGCTACGGAAAAAGCCCGAGCACTTCGCACAGCTCGCGGACAGGAGCAGAAGGCCGCGTTTCCTAATAACTTCCTGGATATTTTACAATTGCTTCCTCTCAGGAAGTTTGCTCAGTCTTCGCAGCTCCAACACCAACAATTCTTGGGGAGAGGTGAGCTGTCCAAGAATATCATAAGCGCATTCCTAACGCGCAGACACAGACCTGGCTCTGGCTCACTAACAACAAGTTTTTCTTTTGGCCGCATCAGCGGCACTAAGGAAGAAGAATAACCCGATGGGGCGATGCCCAGCGCCTCCCGATTCCGCTCTTATTCCATCTCCAGGCAGTGTGGTCTCCAGGGGGGAGACGAGTCTGAAAGAACAGCAGTATGCAGTGTATCACCAACACAGGAGGGGAAGAAAAGGATTTTTTCAGGTTATGTTTAACCTGATGCTGCTTCTTGCTCCCAAACTCTGATTTTCCCAGTTTTAAGGTATTAATTCCTTCCAAAACAGTAAAATGTCTGCACATGCAAAACGTCTTTTTTGAACACCCTTCTTCCATCATTAAATTTTTATCTGCAACTGATCTTATACAATACACTACTAGCTACTTACTAAAAATCACTCAGCCTCATTTTCCATCTATTTTTGTACTTTCAATGCGGTACTTCATGTTAAAAAAAAATAGGTTGCCAGAACTTTTAACTCAGAATGTTGTCAGGTGGTAGCCTTGCAGTGCCTAGATGAAATGGAAAAGAAAGAGGTACCAACTATTAGTTCCAAAGAACAAGGAAATAGTTTACTTGTGTTCCCTTCCTGTTCCAAACCCACTGATTTTATTCTTAGTAGCCATCTTCCCCCAAAGCAGCGCTGGTTTTTTTCAAGATGATCCTGAAATCGTAACACCAAACCTTAATTGCTGGACCAAGAAAGATAGTTTACATATATCATTAGGTAATCATACTGCTTAAAACCCATCTGCCCTTATTTTTAATTAATAGCATACAAGTAATTGATACTATTACAAAAAAATTAGTAAAGTTCCACATCAAGCTGCTCTTCTAGAGAATTAACTTCAATGCTGTAAATAAACATGGAAAAGTTGTTTTTTTGAAAAAGAGACATTAAATACCGCTGACTTACAAGTTTACCGTATTCTGCACATTTAAGATCTCTCTGTTGAACAAAACACTCTATAGAACAAAAAAGCTTTGATCACAAGGTCCTACGATCTCTGCTTCATGCACGCACTTTTTAATTTACAGACTGGAACAGAAGACACCGTTGTCCTGATTTTTCTGTTCCTTATTAATATTTTAAGGTTGTGTGAAGTACCTCCTGCATTTTCCTTGAAATGACTGATTCTTGTACTTGCATAAAGCCTGATACCTGCCAGAATCCAGCTGATCGCTTCAACTCCACCTCCAGGGCTTATCTAGCGACATTCCCTCCTGCTCATAGGAATTCCTATTAAATATGAGGCTCGCAGTCCCAGAATGTTTAGTTATGCATTAATAGAAAACTTGTTTTTAACGTAGGCAAGACTTTCAATACTTAGCTTTTTTCCTTCAGAAAAACAGCTTTAAGAGGTATCTACTGTCAGAATATTTTTTTTAACCCTTTTGCCAAAAAATATTCAGAGAAATCAAACAAAATTAACAGAAGCTAATGAGTCAGGAATTGCCTGAAAATGAGATCTCAAATTTAGAAAAGAGGGGAAGAAAGCATGGATGATTCCTAATTTTTTCCCCCCTTCCAAACCTGTTATTAATAACCATATGCACAAGCAAAAACCATCATGACTACAAGGATTTCTGCGAATAACTAGGAATTTAGACTATTTTGCCATAGAAGGTGCCCATATCAGTCATCTCCTTCGAACATTCATCAACGTGATTAACTCTGCCACAGAATGGAGGCTGCTCATCACTTCTGTAGCACTCGACATCTCCAAAGCTCTGTAACAATGCCCACCAGTTTGCAGGACAAGATTATCCTCATGCCCAAGTTTCACCCTTAGCTTTTCATGAAAGGCAATTTACTCTAAGCTCAGACAGCAGAAATAAACTAAATACACAGTGTTAGGAAGTATACATGTTACTATTACATTCTACTTGCTGTCATGAAACAGCAAAGAGACGCTAATTTGAATTATTGTTCTCTAGTCAAAATAATTAAGAAATTCGTCTTGATCCAGCTGGCTCACAGAATACTCCGGGTCTACTTGAACCGAAAACTGGAGACACCAGGACAAAAATGAGATATTAAGAGAACGCACACACAAAAGTTCTTTGCCCAAAGCTCTTAACGTTAAAGAGATTAATGGAAACTACTGAAGTTGCAGAAGAAGCCTGAAAGTGGCTAAGGAGGGAGCAGAGGGAACATTAGTGCCACATTTCAGTAATTGATTGTGTATGCTTGTATGCTACATCTTTCCCTCAAACTACATTCTGCCTGCATATGGTTTCTCTTTCTGCCACTTTTAAAGTGATTTATTCTCTTCAGAATGGGAATTAGGCCTTATTTTGATCAAATATTTAGGACCTTTTAGACATTAAAAGCCACAGATTACAAAGAAGAAATGACAAAAACAGTGAAGCAAGATTAAAATTGAAGATGAGCCACAAATCCTACAATAAGGAATGAAAAGAACAACAAGCAAAACAAAATGCAAGGAACTAAGAGGTTTATCCACCCTCCCTGCACTGTCCGGCTCCTTACTGCTAAATAATACTATGAAGGTCTTAACCATGCAGGAGCAGATGAAAGGCGTCTGAATATAGGTCAGCGAAGGGTTTTGGATCCAGCTACAGACACTAATTAGATCACTTGCAGTTATTAAAAACAAGAGAAGAGAGAAAAGAGCTCCTAAACAAAGGGTTTACGCTCAAAACATTTGGAGTTGCTTTCCTCTAATTGTCAGCGGCCTTTGGCTTGAAAGCAGCTGGTGGCCAATGCCCCGGCGGCGAGGTTGCACCCGAGCAGCGCGACGTTTCGGCGAGCATCCGCAGGGGGATCTGCGGCCAAAGCAACAGCAGGCAACATTCACAGCCCCACACAAAGGCGGGGGGGTCTTCAAATGTGTTTTCAAGATAGAGGAGAATTCTTTCGCTTTCCTAGGAGAACATTGGCTGTTTTGTTTGACGCTGCCAAAACCTACAAGGCAAAAAAAAATTTACTTTTTTTTCCCTGAAGTATACGGTATAGCTCAGTTCACACAGGGTTCCTTGTACCAGCCTGTTTATGCCTTCTCTTCTGTGAAACAAGCCTTTCTGTCTCCATAGTGGAAAAACCCACTGGTTTATATCCTTTTTTGAGATGTATGCAGCCAATTAAATTGTAAAGTAATACCTGTTTCAAAGTCTAACTCAAAGAAACGATACATTCCTGGGCTGGGATCGGAGCCAAAGAGGTCACCTTACACCCTGCGGTCACGTGAGAATATTCAGGTTTGGGAATTTGGTATTTTGATTTCCTTATAAAGTAAAAGTGGAGCTTGAAAGGCAGAAATATCGGGGATTCTGCGCATGCAAGTTGCATGCATTGCTCAAGCGATAAAGATAATATTCGGAGGAACAAGAAAGGACAGTGCAAGAGTTCACAGTGATCTCAAGCCCTTCACAATGACTGAAGAAAGTGACAAGTGCTCGTGGCTCTACATTTCTTCCCCAAATTAATGCTGGCTTTAGTCATATGAATAAACTATTACGTGACCATCGGAGTATGTGCATAAGAATGGTGTAATCTGCACAAAACAACAATGAAATGACACACCACAATAAAATCCACCCGGCAGAGTAACAAGTCGAGCGGATTTATTTCCATATGAAAACTGTGGTGAATCAACTTACAGGTTTCATTTTAATTTCTAGCTTCCTTCAAAGCAAGCAGGGAGCACGCAGAGCGCCCTGTGCCACTGGCAGCCCCCTGGGACATGTGCCTGGCACAGCTGTACCCCACTGGATGCTGGTGCTCGGTCACCGCCTTTGAGGCATGCAGCAGAGATCTACAAGAAAAATACGCTGTAAAAGGTAGCAAAAACTGCTAAAGAAAGCAAGATGTGCATATGACTAAGGCAATTAAGAGTTGGGGATGTTAAAGTATGGCTCAGCCTCATCATCAGGTGGTCATTATTAGTGAGGTGAGGTTCCCTGATGCAGTACCAAAACCAAGGGCATCCTCTGCTTCCAAACGTGAGCAGTGCCAGGCATGCACACCCAGCACCCAACAGCTACACCTTGCCACAAAATTCAGAGAACCAAGTCATACCTAAATAAAAAAGCCTGCATTTCAGAGAGCTGTGTCCCTGGCAGGGAAATGCTGTTGCTATTACCAGCGCACAACACGCTGATGTCACAGGTGTATAAAATCACACAACTAAAGAGGCAGGTGAGTACCTTTTTCCCTACCCCGTTTGGGGTTCTTCAGTACAACAATCGTATTTTCATCAGTTTACGTTGTGCCCTGCTGCTCCTTACGCTTTGGCCATCAGAGCCACCAACCCTCCAGCAAGGTTCTCCACTTGGAGCAGCCTCACGTCTGCTCACTTCAGGGCAGAGGCAGAGCAAAACCGACTCTGTGTACGGCGTCTCAACACAACTCCACCACCAGTCACAGTCCTGTTTTTCCCTGGCCCTAACACCCATGTTGTTCCAGTACACCTCGGCTCCGTTTGGAGAAACGCCTTGCAGATCGGGGGCATCCCCTCAGTGCTAAGGATTGTGCTTTATGTATGACTGCAGCAGCCCAGGTCTGCCTTCACCCCACCCTTTATCTCTGACAGATGCAAATTAAAAGTGTATCCTAAAGTTTGCATGCAACATACAGGTTTGGATGGGTCCTACACACGGAACAAATCCACCAAAACAAGTACTTGTGTTTTCATGACATGTCTGATAAGAGCTGTCGAGTCAGATTCACAGGTTGCATTCTTCTGAGCCAGTGAAGTGAGCCTAATTGCATTGCTTATTTGGAGCCTCCCAGACATAAGGCAGCTAGCTGTGCTGCCTTCTCACAAGCCGATTGGTTTTAACGTATTAAAACCTGAATTGTTCAGCCTACATGGAAAATGCCTGCAATGACTGCATACATTTAATAAGTTCGCTCCTTTGATCAGAATCCTACTATGCCACAAAACTGATACTCACATCAGAGATTTCTCTACCTGTTTGCTAAAATAACATCCCAAGCGCCCAGGAAAGCTAAATATAGGTAAGTAGTAGTATTAAAATCAATTTGTGACACACAAAAAAAATCTGTATATTGAGGAGCTACTCGGTTTTCACAGAAAATATTGATTTAATATTGGCATCATTAACATCTAATGGTGAGATTCATAGCGCTGCTCAAGCAAAGAGCACAAAGGGCTACACCACCGACTGAACGAGAGCACAGAGCTACATCTCCACATCGTTTCTCCACACCCCAGTATTTTTCAAGTGTTCCAGCAGAATATTTTAGCTGTTTAACCCCAGACATCAGGAAAGTAAATTTTAATGTTTAAGTCATGTGTGAAATCAATTGTGTTGACAGAAAAACCATTTGAACACATTTACTTTTTGGAGACTGTTCTGCATTTGTCTTTGGGTAATGAAACTCACTTCATTTTCATAGCATAGGTATTTTTCTTGCCAAGAAATACAAGTTGGGATTTATTTCTATCTCTGTATAAATCCACGAGGTAGCTCTTCACCATGAACACATTTCCAGTGGAAATGTGAATTAAAAATCAATGAAGCACCTACGCAGACTGCCACAACAGATTCTGGAAAGCTTTGCCTTTGATATCCACAATAGAAATAACAGCTTAAGTTCTTAGGCTTTCTAGGATTTGTCACCACTAAGAATTTACATCATTTTGATGCAACTGTTAGCCAAAGCTGCTATCAGAGCAGCATGGCACAGCAAGAGTCACTGCAGGTATAACGCAATTAGTTGTAATCCTGGTCCTCGGTGTTCCAGGAAAGGAAATTTCTCAGGCAAACAAAACTGCACAAATTCAGCCTTCCCCTCACCTAACACCACAAGCCAAGTGTTTTGCATCGTGTGTAAATTACTTCTTATCCTAGGAGGAACAATCTGCTCGGCTCTAACCACTTCTTTTCCAATGTGGGGAGCGCTGCAGCCTCTCCCCGAGCCCAGCTCCGTCCTGGCTGCGCGATGGCTCACAGCTTTCTCCAGCCCCCCGCTGCGGCCTCAGACATTCCTCTGCTCTGTCAAGCAATGAAAATATCAGCAACAGGATTAGAGCGAGCCTCTGAAAGAAAGACTAGCTCGCTTAACATCCAAAGCCTAGGAAAGAACACGGACGTCTTCTGGGGTTCACAATGCTGGTAATCACTCTAAATTACAAGCAGTAATGGCATTTTTTTTGAGCTTCAAACAACTGAAGGCCTTGAATTCGGTGATATTCCTGCATCATTAAAAGGCCTCACATTCCTGCAAGATGCAGCCCAAGTAAGTGTTCATTAGGCATGGCGGGCTTCTGCTCTTGCATGCTAGAAAAAAAGAACAAGCTAAGAAAGAAGCAAGGCTTCTCTTACCTTTCAAATCTCAATGCAGGCACAGCCAGCAACTCTATTCTTCTATTCAACTTCATACCAGAGTGGTCAAGGGTTAAAACGTTTAAGAAAAGCATTAAGAAAGGAAAAATATTTTTTCTGCACTGAGGAACAAGAGGAGCACTTGAGAAAGGCTCTGAGCACCACACAAATTGAAAGAAAACAATCCTGCAGAAGCAGGACCTCACTGCAGCATTCAGGTTTGCTTTTCACAGTTGCCTCCTCAGCCAAGAAAATATATCTGAATAAAACCATCCCGTCCCACCTTCCTGACCACACTGAGCTACTGAGACCCTCACAACTATACTCCCCTTTACAGATGAAAAAAAAAAACACTTTCAATGTTTACTTCAAGAGCTAATGACTGACAGCTAGAAACAGTGAAAATGCATACTCTCCCCCTCTCCACCCCAATTCTCAGGAGCCTCACCTTGTAGCTCTGTTCCACGCCCCTGCAGAGCCTCACAGCTTTATAGCAAATCACAGTGTAAAAGGAACCATCTCCTTAAGAAACCAGAGTTTCTGCAGCTGTAGCACATTAAATGCTACTTCTACAAAGCACGTGCAGGTTTATGCATTACATCAGCACTAGAGATGCACAAGCTTCCAGTTTTTAAGAAGGTGGATAACTGCAGGAGTTAAGGTGCAAGGGACTTGTGCACAAACACGTTGCTTACGCACATCAGACTGAAGCTCAGCATGGCACATTGCACATCTCACCCCAAGGTGGATTTGCACAGGAGGAGGAAGACATTAGGAGATCCGTCAGACTCCTTCCCTACCAGCATCCGATACATTATGCATGCCGGTGCTGCTGCCTAGCAAGCAGCTGTGGCACTTTATAGCTGAGCTCACCTCCTCCCTGCTTCCCCTTACGCTCCACATCCAGATTGCATCTGATCCTGTCCGTTTTTCTTGTATTTTGTGCATGTTCCTCCCACACCTAGATTTGTGTGGACGTTATCCATCTCACCAACTTCCCACAAACGCTGCGGAGCAGTCAGGGGATGCTGAAGGGAGCCCGGTGTCTTCTCGGGGTTGACAAGTCCATCAGGACATCTACACAGAGAACTTCTGATGGAAATTCTAGCAGGGATTTTAAATACAATATTAATATACAATTTCCTACTTTTTATTTAAGCTTAGCCTCATCTGTATTCCAGGACCGTAACATAAAAACCTTATTTTCATACACTAAAGCCATCTTGTACAACTTCAGAAACATCTTCCCCTATATTTGAAACGACACACTCAGAAGGATTTCCAGGTTATCAGAAGAGTTTCTTGAAATCTTACAAGTTTAATTTCAAATGGCCATCCCATTACCCAGAGCTGTTCAGACTTCCTGTGACACTTCTGATCACCAGATTTCCTTTGAGTCAATTGCAGTAAAGCAAACAACATTGCCAGATGTCACACTTTTAAACAGATTTTCACTATAAACGATTTTATTGATCGTTTTCTGTAAAATAAAGCGTACAAGCGCAAAAACATATGTAAAGGAGAGGAATTAAATCAGGCCCAGCTCTAGCTTTATAAAGACACAAAATCAGACATAAGGATGGCAAAAGCACAGCAATGAAGCACTTATCTCAGAACGATGCTGCTGCTTTTATCACGTTGTGAAACACAGCACAGCACTAACTCCAGAGGCAAATGCTGCGAAAGGCACTGAAGAGTTTACACAAAGGGAGGGGATGGGAGGAGCTAGTCCAAAAAACCAGCAACCACCTCCCCCCCAAGGAGTTTATGGAAGCAAAAACTCCGCCGTGGAAGTGTAGTCTTGCACGATACCACAAAGCATTGTGCGTCACTTACCTAAGTTACTGAATTTGAGTGCTGCTTTCTGGTGAGCCAAATGGTTTGTACAAGCAAAGTCCCCAAGTTGCTCAAGAAAAAATTAGGGAATTGAAATGTTACCTTCTGGTAGGCTGACTTGTAAAAGCGCAGTTGTCTCAGTCCTCTTCCCCTGCACCAAAAGGCTGTGTGTGAAGGAAAGGAGTGCTCAGAGATCACGCTCACAAACCCTTGGTGCTTCTCAGTGACACCTTGCTTTCTTCCAAGTATTAAGAGCTCTTGATTTGGTTCTGTTGTATATATGCTCTTTGGCATACTGTAACACAGATCAGTTACAATACAAAAAATTGCTCTGAGTTTTGTACAGCTGATTTTGGCCCAATGGTCTACTCAAGGGGTCTTGCTCACGCTTGCATTTTGGCCTCATTTATAGCAAGGAGTAAAGAACCTGCAGGGCACATCTCAGCTACCTTCTTCAAGCCATTTCCCCCCCACATGCAAACTGAAGAACTTGAAAACAAGCGGGTCTATTACATTTTTATGTTCTAAAAACATTTAGCTTCGTGATATGATTTAGTGGAGGACTTGTTAGTGTTAGGTCAGAGGTTGGACGAGGTGATCTTGGAGGTCTCTTCCAACCCAGATGATTCTGTGATTCACAAAATGGTGCCTCAAAAAACTACTACAGTGACACCACTGAAGCCTGCATTACAGCCTCAGAAAAGTGCACAAGCAATTAAGGAACAAGAATGAATGCTTCTGTTTCAAACTGCCATAAGGGACTGCATAAATCTCAACAGTTATTACCATAAAAGGTGGCAGAACTCATCAAATGTACAGCTACTACTACAAAGACGCCCAGGTATCACTTGGTCAACATCTGAAGCCCTTCTATCAAACTCTTGGAAAACTGCCTGAAAAGAAATTTTCTGAACAATGAAGCAAAAGGTGTCCTCTTTGCTACAGCTCCCAAGCGTTACCCAAAAGGCTGTAAAAGCTTACAGAATTTAAAAAAAACAAACCACCGGCATAGCAGTAAGTATAGGGAACAATCCCCCACCCACACAGCACCTTCAGTAGCCGAGAAAGGCAAAGTCACGTCTCTGAAGCCACAGCTAAGGACGTTACAGCAGATCTGCAAGACACAACCTCCAACCTTCAGTTTTCCAACGATGTGCATTGGCTGGCAACCCCCGACAATAACCATACGACTACAAGGCAGAAGTGACAACTCCTGCACGCAATCACTAAAGCTGAAACCAAACTCTACCTTTTTCTGAGACCACAGGACAAAGTTAAATCTGAGCAACTTGAAGGCGTTCCCGCATCTTAAACCCACCTGTTGATTTCATTGCATGGTAAAAGTCACACTTCAGGAAAAAAAAAGATATGTAAATTTTCAACCTCGGGGTTAATGATAAAAGACTTCAACTCAACCTACAACTCACTTCCCATTTTTTGAAATGCAGTAAGACTGCGCAAGTTCCAAGAAATCAGATGCTGGTGACAAAGGTAGGTCATTGAAGGCGTTGTGATTTGAGATTCAGACCACCAGTTCAACCCGGGTGCTTTGTACACCACAGGAATCACAACTGAGTCAGGCTGGCGATCCTGGCTTTGCATGGGGCACCAAGAGAACAAAGCACTCGAACCCACCAGCAGCCATGAGGCAGAATGGACAAGATATAATTATTTCTGTTTTGTAAAAGAAGTAACACCATCAACCCATCACAGCCTCTCCTCACTCCGTGCACTTCCAACAACCAACAGCCATCAGCATGCAAGTTCAGGGATAAAGTAACTCACAGCACAGGAGCTGCACTAGATTTAAGCAATCAATACGCTCTATCTATTAACATGTAATTATAACAGAAACCATCAGGTGATAACCCTTCAAAGCCTCCTGCAGAGACAGGGATGACCAGCGTATATGCTAAATTGGGAAAAAAAATTATCAACACACATGATAAAAGTAAGTCAGAAGTCCATTTCTTGCAGATCCTTTTTAATTTTAATAAATTATCAAAGGACATGCCTGAAAATGCTAAAGCAGTAAAGCCTCTGCTTGACAAATTGAATGCAAACGAAGATAAAAGTACAAAGCACAGGCTCACTCTGCTCTGGAGTCACAACCAGTAGCTCGGGAGAGCAAGAAGTAGGACAGATCAAAATGGAGACAGATCAGATCTAGCTCAGACAGGTATTTTCAGCTACTGGGAAAGCTTTATTTCCTCCTTTAGATTATTGATTTCCTGAGTAAAAAGAAAAGCTTGGCAACAACAGTAAATAAAGAGAACTGGAAAACACTACTTCAAAAAAATAGCACTGCACATTTTCAGCTGATAATGCCGTTACCATGAGCACAAGATACTTTGAGCACAAGATACTTCACGTCGAGCCACAAAGTCAGCATACATCAGATCCTGCTCTGCATGCACCTGATGACTCTTCTTCCCAGTCAGCTATCGACTGTCCCCCTCCAAAAGCCTCGAATTTCAGCTATGAAAACCTCTATTCGCATGCTGTAGTGTTACCTTCCAGATTCTGCCACCACAGTTTTAGCTATTGCCAGACTGGAGCCACAGCATTTGCATCAGCTCCAAGGAAGAGCACTTGCTTGTTCTCAAAGACAACAGATTCAACAATGCACAACACTCATTTACACTCAACAGCACAACTGGGAGGGAAAAAAGTAGTCCCAACGTGGACATACGTCTCCTGTAGCTATGCTTCGCGTACCACGTATTTCATCTGCATCAGAAAAAAGTTGCATGAAAAAAATCACGCTGCTGAAGTGGTTACCAAACCACCGCGGATATCTGAGCTGTTTGACCTCTTTTTTTTAAGCATTTAGAAATTTCTAAAAATAAAAAATAAAATAACAAAAAAATAGCACAACTTCAACTACGGGGACAATAAGGAAAAAGAATCCATAACAAGAAGAGAAGAGTTATAGAACCTAAAATTAAGGCTCCAAAGACCTGCACTAGGTATAAACAACGGCATGGGAAGATGAGGATAAATAAGCTATTTTACACTTCAAACAGAAGACAAGCCATTTCAAATTCTAGAAAAGGAAGCAACCTGGGAAAATTACGAAGTAGGGCTGTCACACCCCAAATTTGCAGTACACACTCTAATAGCTCTTAATGCTAATTAAAACAGTGCCTCTTTTTTATTATTATTTAAACTTGTCCTTGCAAATGAGCAAAATAGGAATATGCTCCTCTAGTTTCAGATACAGGTCCCAAAACCATCCCGTTAGCAGTGTCTAAACAGGTCAAGATGCACTGCAAAACCACCATGGATAGTAGAGACAGGGGTAGCAGCGTAAAAGTGATTTCCATCTCTGCAATAATACCAAACTCCATAAGCAAAATGGATTATATCATTTCAAAGGCAGTATGTACACACACAGCATGGCCCTTATCAGCATATCCGTAACTGGATGAATGAAAAATCTCCCCTAAACCACACACCAAAGGGCACCAACAGTATGCCCAGGCAGGGCACCGTGGAGGAAGAGCGGCTCTCCATCCCAGCCCATGCCTGCCCCGGCATACACCTCACCTCCACACCGGTCTCCCAGCACTCACAAGTTCCTGACTCTTGATTTCAACATTAATTTTTCTTGAGAACCATGGAGCAATGTCATCATTAGCCATTAAATTGGCTGGAAGCCTCCACACATCAGGAGTTGCTGTGGCTGCCAAGGCTGCTTCTGTCACATCACCTCCTGTGTAAGCTCTTCATACAATCCCGACCGGGCTTCGGTTCAGTGTTCTTCTTCAAGGGTTTAATCATTGGTACAGAGATGATTTAGAAGTCCTGGTCCCACATAACCACAGCACAGCCGTCAGCACACGATGGATTGAAAGCAACACCTGCAATGAAATGCTACGCATGGCGATCACCATCAGTTTCCTCCGGACTTTAAGCCCGTGGCTAGTGCATCCGGAGAGCTACCAGGCCACAACCCGCTGCTGAAAATGGAAGCCCCCTCTGGTAGTTTTATGTGTGTTTTGGTTTGGTTTTCTTCCTCAAGGGAAAGTATTTTAAGACGACTTAGAGCTTAGTTCCCATTTCAGGACCAAACAGATGAGATTTCCATGGGGGCGGGAGGACACTAGAGCCAAACTGACAATTCGTTCCAATTTAAAGACTTTCACTTTTAAGAAACATTTTACTGGAAAATCCAATTTAAAATAACATACATTTTCTGACAAAACTTATAGATCTGGAATTGATGTGATATGAAGGACCGGCACAGTGACAGAAGAGGTGCTGTATTTTGTTCACAGCGCTTTTCGTGTTGAAACACCAGCAGCAGCAGCGGTGCCACCTCCCCGCAGCGCGGCTCCCACGTGCTCCTGCCACCCTCTCTCCGACGGCAGGCCGTCACGCAGCCACATGGCGCGGCAGATACGGGAACCCATCCAGATCGCTACAGCCTCCACAAACACTTGTGGAAGCAAATGGAAGGGCAGGGTGTGCGAGAAGCGCTGAAACTAAACACATGAAAATAGGATTAACGCTTGGCAGCAACTTCCTATCTGCTGCGCTTCGCTTTCGCCCAGATTTCTAATAAAGAAAATGACAAACGGGTAACAAAATACTGCATTTTCTGCAAGGTGAGCACCGAGAGCCCAACCTGGAAGAGACGTCTCCAGCGGCGCAGGAGCCTACCACCAGCTGCTGGGGCGTCCGACCACATCACACGGACTGTATCTGGATGCAGTTCTACTTCCAGTTCTCTTACACTGCCTTCCTTGCCTGTTTTCAAACAGGAACATTTGGCTTCATAAATTGCTGTTGGAAATATTTCATTTTCTCATTAATACCCATGCTTTCATGTCTGCTGTGTACAATACTGCACCAACCATTGGTTTCAAACAATTACTCCTTTTTTTTAAAATCAGCCTGACTGTAAGCCCTTAGCAGATAGATAGCAACTTATACTCCGCCTCCCAATACACACAAGATGTTTTAGAAGTCATGACAGGCCTAATGACTTAAATGACTTTTGGCAGCCTGTGCTACTTTTAGAAAGCATATCCGAACGCCTCTATTTGTGGCTCTCCCTCCCTCTCCCTACAGTTACGTTATAAGGTTTCAATGCCTGAGCCCCAGAGCAGCGTTAAGAGGAGATGTTCAGGTTCATTAACTACAGAAGAAAACTGAGAAAGATGAAGCTTGCGCAGCAGGACCTGACTGCACCTTAGCCCAAGTGGGATCAAGCTGCTGGGCCATTAAACGAAAAGCTATGAGCTGGGAAGGAGCTGGAAGTTGCACCGAGCCTGAAGCCAGGAGCAGCTGGCAGTGGTGTCAGTAACACCAAGGTGCCTCTGTCGCAAGGAAAGGCAAAGAAATCAGCGTGGTCAAAACGATGAGATGCAGCTTCGACACCCAAGGCAACGTACTGGGAAGTGCTGTATCACAGACACAATACAGCGCATATTCATAGATGCAAATAAAGCCAAATTTCGTAGAAAAGCAGCACTCATCACGACCTGGCTGTAAAGTACATGCAGAACATTAAATGCGGTGAAGCTGCAGCAAAGCAGATCATCTCTTCAAAATTGTAAGTCTAAGTTAAATATTTTAATTGGCAAGAATCACCAGTTACACCTACGTGGGTACAAACCTCCAACTGCAGCACACCATGCCCATGCTAGCAGCATTGCATTATTCATCCCTAGGTCAACAGCAACATTAGACACATGTCAAAAAATGTTAAAAGCACATCAAACAGGATAAATTTATCTAAGTGTAACAATAATGGAAGACAACCGAGCTGGCTACTGACATGCCCTTCGACCAATTGTCACGGAATGTGACAGCTTCAAGACATGTAAGAAAGACATCAAATAAAAACATGAAGGTAAAATACTGAGACCCCCCACGCACGTAAGGGCAGACAGCTAGAAGCAAAACTCAGAAGTTGTCCATACTTGTAAGCAAAAGAGAAAAATACATGAATAGGTGGGAAAGTTCAACAGAGGGACATCCACCAAGTGGAAATCCAAGCCCAATGAAACCCATCAGAAGGAGATGAAGTATTATAGGCAAGAAGAAAATCAGGAGAAATGGAGTTTTATGGGAGCAGGCGGTAGAAGTACAGAGACATACAATTTACTAGTCACATTAAACAAAATTCAGGCCTACAGTGACAGTAAAGCACATGCAAGGGATTTCTTTAGCATGGCTCTCCCATCAGCACAAAATAAAAGTACATCACGCAATCTGAAGGGCTGAAACATCTGGTGGACCTGGAGAAAGTGGCTCAGCCATCTTCACAAACTAGCACACGTTCTAAGCTTCTGTAGCAGATAAATGATAAAATAGCTAACGTTCAGGGGCTTTATGCTGATGTTGTTGTTTAGGTTTGGGTTTTATTTGAAGGCAATAGCAGAAAAACATGAACAAAACCCAGTAGGATTCACTGCTGTATGGGGTAACGAGCAAAATGAAATCTCACCTAACCAAACTAGGAAGGGCAGCTGCATTTCAAGTTCTGTGAACAGATGAAGCAGGGTGTAATTTAGACACACAGGCGTTCTTCCATGCTTAAAAGACTGCTGGACAAAACTATATGACTAGAGGATGCTTATTAGAATTATCAAGCTACTACACTTGATTCATCAAAACTCACACCGATTAGAAAGAAGTTATTCATATGAGCTAACACTTACCCTGTGCACCAAGATCAACAGATGAAAATTCGCAAATGAAGAAATTCAGCCAAAGCAGAGCACATGAATTTCTTCAATGGTATCCAGTATCGAGTCAGCTGCTCAAACTACTTCGTGGCAAAGAAAATTCACTGCTAATATATGCAGAAAAGCGCATTTTGAAGAGAAAAGCTCTCTCTAACATGCAATTCACTATCTCTAGATCAACTTAACAACTCATGAGAAAATCTCACCAGCTGCGAGAACCAGAACACCCACGGAACAGGAGGAGTAAAACATTCACATCATAAATTAACAGCACGCTCTTCCCTAAAATGCCACACTCAGTCTTGCTAACTTCACAACAGAAAGCTGAGGCTGAACCAGGAAAGCTCAAAGACTGACCGTGAGAATCAGAGACCAGCAGAAAACCCAGGTATGTTTAACGGGGAGTTCACTGCAGACACGAGGATGTACACTGCGAGCCCCAGGCATGGTGAGAAGCTCATAGCCATCTCCTCCTGACATGAGCCCGTTCCACACAAGCCTCACAAGAGAAACCAGAGAGTGAATGCAGGCTGTTCTCGTAACAAGGGAGCTATTTTCTGACCATGAGCTTTCTCTGATGGTAATATCATCAAGGAACGCTTGCACCAAGCCTGATCCCCAGTCAGACCAACCATGTTCAGCTCCAATCACTTCCAGTGTCCCAAACGTTCAGAAGCAATGAGAAGAGTGATGTTTATTCACAGTGTACGGAAAACTTATTTTGCTTTGTAGTATTTAATTCTTACTTGGATTGCTAAAGAGACATTGGGTCATTTTCATTAAAATTAAATATTAAATCTCTCCACTTTCCACTCAACTCAAACATCTCATGGTTGTCACACACTCCAGGGAATTGCCCAAACTCCCAGGAAATTCATTAGCACAAGGCTGCTAATTCCTTCTCTCCCTTTGGTAGGGGCAGCTTTAGAGTTTGCGGGTTTGTGTTTTTTTTTTTTTTAAAGACTTTTTAAACTGATTAAAAAAAAAAAAAAGGCTTATCATAAATCGATAGTCTGTTTATTTTGTAAAATTAAGATATGCTCCCCTCTTGAATACTACACAGTAAAAAACACTGGGAATTAAGAGCACCTAACAATTTCCTACAGAAGTCTGCAACGATACACGTACAAATCGCGCTTACTTATTTATATGGAATTAATCAGGATTACCACTTTCATCTTAGCAATTTAACTGGAGAACTAAATCAATAGCATCCAATCAGTAAAATATTACTGTTGTTCCACAGCGCCGAGACATCTTCTCTATTAAGAACTGGCGTGCCCTTCCTGAAGATCGATATCCCCGAGTATGACATTTCCCCGTTCCAGGAACAGAGCCCGGATTCAGCGAGACAGCCTGGAGCAGCTCCTGGCGAGCCACCACTGCCTCACGGTTTGTGACTTCTCCAGGGTTCAACTGGAAATGGAAGTCGTGCAAGGCCTCTCTTCCACTCGCTGACTTCTGGAAGCTACGGCAGGTTCCTCACAGGAGAAGTGGCACCAGTTATTAACCAGAACTCCAGGCATTCCTCCTCCTAGACCAGGCAAAGTGAAACTTCATGGGTCCTACTGCTTCCTAATAAAAATGAGCTACAAACACACTGGCATTTGTTTTACACAGAAAATTACTGCCATGCCAAGCTAGAGACGGTGCACTGATCTGCTTTCACCCTTCTATAACGCTCAGGCTGATGCTGCACAAGTCATATGCTTTTATGGCTTGGAAGTAAAGGTTAACAAACATATCATCTTGCTCTTTGTGCAGTTTTCTTCAACTCCCACTCCATTTCCATGCTCGCTCCTTATCACCCTCCCCTCCTTTGAATTAAAACAAACACAAGGGAGCTGAGCGGAAACTGTAGGCCGGAATACCTCACAGAAGGGCGGCCGCTTATTTAAAAACATGCCCACGTAGTTCTCACATCTCTCCGAGGATCTCCTCTTGAAGGCCTAAACTCCTACAAATGAGAAGGACACTATCATCAGGAAGAAACAAACACTTATTTACAGGAAGAGAAGCCTGCAGCGTGTAATTACCTTCCTTCACTTGTAAGAAGTAAGTTAGCGGGACGACAGCTCACGGTCCCAAGAAACAGGCCCCATGCAGCACCAGCTGAGCCCCTTGCCCCAGCCTGCTCACACCTGCGTGTAATCAGCGGTGTTGGCATGTGCACATCCCGGCAGCTACGAGCAATCAAACTGCTCATATTCGATCGCACCCAGCAGCCAGGACAAGCAAGGCTGACACATGCCGCATTTACATCCAGCGGGGAAATCAGCTGGGGACCTGCACTGACGGGGCGTAATGGAGACCTGAATATTTGGCTCTATTCTTAGCTTGGGATATATTTAGAGATAATCAAGAAACGCACGCGGAACAGGAACAAGTTGGGACTCCTGTTTCTCAGGAACCCCAAACATCTATGCTCCTGCTTCCTCCGGCTTTCCTCCCGCTGCTCCCACGTCCTGCAGCAGCGCTCGTGATGCCCGTTTCAGAGACTGCCACCAACACGTGCGTGAGGACATGTTAAGTTCAGGGAGTCCTGGGCATCCTCAATCCTTACCAACTCCAAACTGCATTTCATTATGGACTTCCTGAACTGCCAGTTTGTCCTTTACCAGCACAATACACACCGATTCCAAGGACTTCGACAATACCAGGGAGAGAAGGAACAAATTTCCTGCTTCAGGATAATCTCATCTGCAATCTTAATAGGGCATATATTTTATCATAGCTTCTCCATTAAAAATTAAAATCGACACCAACTTCAATTTCATTCTTAATAACGTAATCCTGTGCAGATCAAAGTTGTCGCATTCATCTCAAGTCAGTTTCAGGCAGTTATGAGAGGCAGGATTTAGCCAGTTGATGCTTGTTGCTTAATACGGATTTCTGGGGGGGGGGTACTCTGTGAGTAACTGTCCTAATTCTGAAATAAGGAGCTCATTTTGTCTTATACACAAAGCAACCAGATAGACTGGGAAACAGACTCAAGTTCCTAGACACACAAACAAATGCTTGCAGTTACACAGGTGGTTTTTTTCCTTAAATAATTCAGCTACACTCTTTCCTTCTTCAGAGAGCAACAACTGCCTATTTACAGATGGGCTCAAACGTCACTCAAACATTAGGGGCTCTATACAAAGAACGCAGGCTTCCAGACCTCCAACTTCTGCTCTTTTGTGTCATTTTTATCAACACCAAAAGGCTTAGAAAGAGGAATCTATTCCTTCGGGACACAGCAAAAGCCACTGGAGCTTTGAGATGAGCGTCACATCTAACCTGCCCCCGAGAGGCCACGCGTCTTCCCCAGCCCTGCACACCTGCACCGCGACCGCTCAGAGCTCGCCCAAGAGCTCGAGCCCCACGCCAGGCCCCCCGACAGCACTGTCACCCCTGCACCCACAGCACAAAGGGAACACTTGGTGCGTGACGTGGAACATCTGTGTCCGATTCCCTCTTCCACCAGCAGGGAGGGACTCGAATGCGCCTCTCCCACCTGCCAAACAGGAGCATATGTGGAACACCCCGCGTTCAAGGAAAAAATACTAATTATCAGGTGGGAGCTAGTGTGAATTAGGATGGAGTTCATCTGCTGTGTGTGAAGCATCTCACATCTTCATCGAGACAAAGAGCCAAGGCTCTCCCCCTCCAGTGACTCCCTCCAAAGAGCTCAGGGTCAGGCAAACCCTGCCTCCTGGTCCTTACTGCGGGTGGAACGGGGCAGCACATTGACAGGGCATAAAAGCCCATTCCACAAAAGAGAGAGAGAGGAGGCAGCAGGGGTGCGCTGAACTTCCAACGTTTCCACACTGATGCTTCCAAATTGCCACTCTGAGAAACAGTCAGCTTCAATGAACGCTTTATTTCGTGTTTCTGCGCGCTACTCCCCCTTGGCTGACTTAACTCACCTATTTAGCTTCAACAGAGAAAGCTTCACCTATCAATTTGATGTTCTCAAAACAGAAAGGGTTTTTTTCTAAGTAGCAAAAAGCACCCGACACGACTGTAACTGCAGCGAGCTGTCAGCAGAGCAGTAAATACTGAAACAGAGTTGTCACATGGTAAGATTTTACACATCAAAACAGTAACTTATCTATTACACAGAGATCTTGGAACCTAAGTATAACGTTGTTGGTGTTTTTTCTTTTTCTAAAGGAAAACGAATAAGAGTCTTCAGAGCTGGAATCGGCAAAGCTCGCGCTCTGTAAGAGGTTAAACAAATACATTCCCTGTCAACAGGAGTCAGCGTACGCGATTACATCAGTAGTGCCTGAGCTGAGAACTAGCACGCGCGGCTCTGCCCGGCGTGGCGTGAGGCAGGACAGCCACCGCCAGCAGCACCAGCAGCACGGCTCGGCCACGCTCGTGCCAAGTTACCGGGAGCCGCTCATTTAACCACCACTTGGGTTTTGTCCAGGGTCCACTTACGCAGGGCTTGCCTTTCAAATCCCGGTGTTCAATCCACAGGGAAACAAAATCCCAGCGTTCAACATGCAAGGTTTTTTTTTTTTTTTTTTTTTTTTTTCTCTCTCTCTCTCTCTCTCTCTCTCTCTCCAGCTTTCTACCATTCCGCTGCTAACAAGAGGGGGCAAAAGGAAAGTTTTTTCACGCCGTCATTTCGCAAGCCGCGGATCCCCCCGCCAAACTCCCGAGCCCTCCGCGGCGTGCCCTGATCCCCCCGTCGCGGAGGCCTTTCGGCAGGGCAGCCTCGCACGCACGCCACGCTCCATCGGGATGGTGTTACGGGGCTGGGGTTCCTCGGGTTTGTTCATTCCGTTTTTCTTTTTTCGGAGGCAGCGAAGCCGCCCGCTTCGCTAGCGGATCGGGAAAGGCAACAATGGGGAAAGGTGCGAGCAGCGCCCAGCCAGGGGGGCTTCCCCCCGCAGGTGCCGGGCTGCGGGCAGGGCCGGACAGGCGGGCGGACAGCGGGGCAGGAGGACGGAGGGACGGAGGGACACGGCGACAGGCGGACAGGAGCCGCTTTCCCGAGGCGAGCAGTGGCCTCTACCGGCGCACGCCTCAGCCCGTCCCGCTCGGACAAGTGCGGCGGGGCACGAAATCAACCCAAACGGTACAAAATCAAACCGAATGAAGCGGCGATAAATTAAACAACCAAACCAGAGCCGCGACGGAGGCGGGGAAGGAGCCGCCCCCCCCCCCAACGACCGCCCCCCCCCTCCTCCCCGTGTCTCCCCGTACCTGTGCGGGGGCTCGGGGAGCCGCTGCGGGAGGCGGCGGCCGGCCCGGGCTGGCCGAGCAGCAGGAGGCCGAGCCGCAGCGGGCCGAGGAGCCACAGGGGGCCGAGGGGCCGCCGGGCTCTCCCCGCCGCCATCGCTCCGCTCCCCGCCGGGCCGCGGCGCCCCGAGGAGGCGGCGGGGCCGCACCTCCCACCGAGCGGGGCCGGGCCGAGCCGGGGCGAGCCGAGCCGTGCAGAGCCGGGCTGAGGGAGACGGACGGCAGCGGAGGCAGCGCGGCGCTCACTCCATGGCGGGGCCGGACCCGAACCCGGACCGGGGCCGCTCCCGGCCGCTGCCGCGCACGGAGCCCAGCGGCGCCCG